>NW_015662039.1:811394-822500 GCF_001515625.1 Sinocyclocheilus rhinocerous
TAATTATCATTAAGGATATATCGAATGTCATTAGTTTGTATGGGAGCATTAAAAAGAGAGGAAGTAGAATCTGAAAAATGAGGGGGGAAATGCGAATAATATTTAAAAAAAAGTTCCCCTGCAAAAATAAATAAAACTTCAATGCAATGTTAAAACAGGCCATATACAGACTCTAGCACAGAGATTATTGGTTCATATGCTCTCGGGGTCGCTCAGTCTGGCCACCCAAGTGCTAACAGGGTTCTGACATTCTCCTGGCTGTAAAAATAGAAGACCTGCCCTGGCCTGCTCTGACCTCTCCACCTACAATCACAATGTGTCGTGACGTGTCTGCAGACAAGAGCATCCCTAAACACATATACTGATCCCACTGCATCCCCTAACTAAATTATCAAGTAGCTTAAAATCATTTGAAAACCTGATGCACTTCCATTCAACAGAGAACCAAAAGATTTTTTGTTCTTGTTGTTCACAAATGGCCAGTTTCCTAATCACAACTCAACTTCTACCTCCAGTTCACTAAGTTATAGTACATTAGAGGTCGTCTATATGCTTGTGTGTTCCTGGAAGTAGAAAAAATTTACTTACTCAGTCATTCAACGAGCAGGAAAGCCACTGAATTCAATATATATATATATATTTTTTTTTTTTTGATAATGAACGCTGTTTTTATGAACTGATAGAGAAAGGTTCCTGCATATGGCTTTCATGGTTTTGAGTTTACAGGTTGGATGTGAAAATGATGAACTGGTTCACTGAAAGAACCTGCTCACTGATCATGTCAGTTAAAGAGAGCATGACTCTAATTTTGTGTCAGTAAAGCCAAACTCACAAACACAGCAGTGTTGAAATGTGGTAAACATGAGTGGGTGAGGCCAGATGGAGTAAACATGTTCTTGTCTAAGCTTGTGAATTCTTTACATTTCATCCCTGTGTATGTTTCTATTGATGGCCCTTAATGATTCTCACATTCTTCATCTCAAATGAATAACAGCAACATTTGGTAATTGAAGCAAACTTTCTTCTCCCTTTCAGGACAGATAATTGAGAAAATATGTTAAGTCTCCCAGAAATTCCTCAAATTAAATATTTATTAGACTTGCCTTGAAAACATCACCATGCCAACCTGGGACATATCAGTGTTTTCCCCAAATGTACGTGCAGCTGTAAAATACACTGGAGCAGATGATTCCAGGATTCTTGAATGTGAACAGAGTATTTTATCAGCTCAAAAATGTGAGGCACTTGCCAGTTGTACACAGTGAAAAACATTCTCTGCTGGCCTGGAAGAAAAACACCACTGCAGGTGGGACGTGACTAACAGTGCTGCTTAAAAATGACCTGCTATATAAGAAAAAGAAATCATGCTTTTAGTCAAAATTATTACATGCAAAGTCAAAGTTGAGTGACAAAAATATTAAATTACGGCATTAAAAAGTCAAAACTATGAGATACCGAGCCATAATTATGATATAAAAAGACAAAATTTTGACAGGAAAATGAAAATTATGACACTAAGTCATAATTATGAGATAAAGTCAATTATGACATACTAAGTAATAATTATGAGATAAGAAGTCAGTTACTACATACTGCAATAATTATTAAATAAAAAGGCAAAATTTTGAAATAAAAAGTAAAAGTTGACTATTTCATAATTATGAGATAAAAAGTCAAAATGATGTGAAAGTCAAAATGATGACACAATAAGTCATTAATTATGAGGTAAAGTCAATTATGATATACTGTCATAATTATAATATAAAAAGTCCAAATTATGACATACTAAGTAGAAATTATGACATATTGTCACAATTATGAGATAAAAATAAAAAATCCTGATTATGATCTGAAAAGTCAAAATTACAACATGTGAAGTAATTAATTATGAGATAGTCGAAACTGACACACCGATTAACATGAATTCATAATTCACAAAATTGACAAAAGGCAAAATTATTAGATAAAATGTCTTAATGACATAAAATTATAGTCCAATTATGACACCTAAAATTAGCCTTTTTAATGCCATTATGACTTTATCTCATAATTTAGTTATGAGACTGTAATAATTTTGACGTTTTATGTCACCATTCTGATTTACCAAGGCAGAATTGGGCTTCCACAGAAGATTGATAGTTTGTAGATGTGTAGATATTCTTGTAGTGTTGTACCTGTCTTTGACTCATGAAATAATCCCCAGTAGAAATTTCCAGACTCCAGAGTGATAAAGACCAGAAATATGTGGGGTTTGATTCCCGCCAACACTATCATTGACCTGTTTTTATTGTGAATGCATTATACTCTGCAGCATGAAGGACCTTAGCATTACTTACATTCCTGGCTGCCAGGGGCTAGTGAGGGCTTTTTGATCTCTCTTTACAAGCGGCCACGTCTGAGCGATGTTAATTGAAAACCCAGGGGGATTTCAATGCTGACTACTTGCATCCTACTGAGTGGCATCAAAAATATCCCACCATCAGCAGTTCTGTAGTCTCAGCTGGAGAGCACTGCTGTATGAAAGACTGACCCAATGGGTCGGTCTAATTGACCTGTAGAAGTAAATTAGCTAAATTATGATCAGAGGCCTCATGTAGAGGGCTCCAGTTACTGTATGCTTGGATTTCATGTTGGGACCGTTTGTATGTAATCATTGGAAAATATCTAAGATGATGTATTTAATAGTGCTGCATGGACATTATATATATGTATTTATAGGTGAGGACATTTTGTCAGTCTATTATGCTTAATATTTATATGGCATCATGCCCACTACAGATATGTTACAGAAATTAGATATATTTCTTTAGATATTTTTCTTATGTATTTTTACTTTCATCATGGACAAACACATGATTGTTTCTGGAAACTTGTTGAATTGCACCTGGTTAGCACGAAAGAATAAGATTAACATGGACATTACTGCTTGATGCCTTATGAGGGAAACTTTTTTCATTTAGATAAAACTGAACAATGAAGTCTATTTGAAATAGATCTTAAAAAGGTTTGTACTGGAGTCCAGGTGTTGTGTACACATGGTCCATGAGAAAGGACTGCAAAAACACAAGCACTGTTTTGAATGGGGAAAAAAAAAAAACCTGAAGCAGCAACAGATCTCACATAACTGAAATGCTATCAGTGTTTTTACAGTCACTATCCAATCTGGAAAAAGATCATCACAAATTATTTTCTAACAAAACACATGGGTATGTTTATTATTAATAAAAGTGACATACAAAAACAACATTTAGACCTTATGAGAGAGCTGGGAATGGCTAGAGTCTTTATTATTGTTATCTTTTTCAAGGCTTCATGAAGTTATATTTTAGTGTATGATTTCTAATTTCACGTTGTATCACTGTGATGAGTCATCTAACCATTTATTTCCATCCCACTTCAAGCTTCTAGTCACACCTCTTCCTGACAATCATGTTCACCATTGTTTAGCACTGTTCATAAGTAAAATAATCATAATCATAAGCAAAAAGAGAAGTGTGCAAGATATTATTTTTATTTGACCTGATTGTGTTCAGAAGTGCTTAACCAACATTATTTGAATTTGAAAGAACAAGCACAGACTCTTACTATGGAAAGTGAGATTAAGATATGAAAGTAAATGACACCTGAAATGTATCAGATTTCCAGTACAATGAAAGAGCTGAGCCTCAAAATAGCATTAAGATAATGCAAAGATCAAAGTTCAGAGCAAGACAGGACTATATGACTCTTTGTGGACCACTGATGCTAAAGAATGCTTTATAGCGAGATAAGCACTCTTCTTTTGGCACAGGGAAATATGTCTGCATATAAATGCTTTTAAATAATTTAAATAATGAGAGCTGAAGTATGCAATGGAAATTTAGCTTCACTACTGCAGTTTGTGATTTTAAATTATTTTCCTCATCCCAGTTTAATGTTTAGACACAATCATAAGTCCAGAAGTTGATTGATTTCCCAGAGAAGAGTAAGCATTGTTGCTCTTGTGGTGATATGAAAATATTAAACCAGTTTGAAAATAACGATTATTTTTGCAACTCCATCTGGTGGTAGTTGCACAGAAAATGCACAGTTCAAATGAATACATTTTTGAACAAATTTATGATTTTAATATTGTGAAAGTATAAAATTACTCAGACCTCTCTCTTTGTTTGTTCTGCAGGTAAAGGGGATATTGTTTTGGATAATGATGTTGTACTGACAAAAATGAAGCTCCTCAACAACGTCCCTGAGAAACTGCTTAATGTTGAGGATTCCATTTCAACCATCTCCATTTCGATGTCTGAGCAGGATAACACAGAACCTCTCCAAGCTGATGAGGTGATCTCTGTCCAAAGCGCTGCTCCTGAGACCACTGTCCCTGAATCAAAAACAGACTATCTATCTTCTATTTTTGCAGATTCTGAACTTCCAAGATTGTATAAATTTGAATCTGAGGACTCTGGGGTAGAAATGACTAGTGGAGCAACTTCTCCATCCACCCCAACTGGTTCAGAGCAAAGCTTTGTGGTCCACAGTAGGGAGTCTTCATGTGACTCTGGCAACTTGAACTCTCCTGTACCTGCTGACAATCCTCTTGAAGACAGTTCAGTCTTCTTAGAAACTGAACAAACGTCTTGTAAGTGTGCTAAACAAGACACTCTTACCATCCTGGGAGACAGAACAAAGGAAGAGAATGTTGATGATGATTTGATAGACATCACAGCAGATTCAGAGAGGTCCGAGGACAGAACCCTGAGGAATACCATGGAGAACTGTAAAGATGCAATTGAAATCATGGCAGTACAGGAAGAAATAACAGACACTGCAATGGCTGAGGACACAATGTCAAGGAGCCAGTGTTCTATAGAAGCTTATGATGGCAAAACAGGATCTGAATTTCAGCAACGGCCTTTGAGGAAAAGTACAACCAGCGACAGTCTGGATGAGTACATGGAAGAGTGCTGCAGGCTAAGTGAGGTAGTCAACAGTTTACATGTCTTTTATTGTTATTTACTTGACGTCATTGTGTTACATCTGTTTTTATATAAACAACAACGGTCAGTCTTATTGCAAGCATTTAAATGTGATATAAACAAGAACATTATGCTGTTTTTCCTCACTTCTATGCATTACACAGCATTTATTGGAATGGGAGCATTATTTAAAAAAAATCTTAATGAAAATCTATCAGAAACAAGGCATGCACTATAAAAAATTATTTTCTAAATTAGTACTTTACATATTTGGTATATTAAAATATATATGATATCAGGAAATTGAATTAGTTTTCTTTGCCTTTTTTTTCCTTTTTTTTTTTTTAAGCATAAATTTACCCAAGTTTATGCTTAAAATAAGAAAAAAAAATGCAATTGATATGCAGAAATGTATATAAAATAGAAGTAAACATTTTACAGAATGTTTAGCCATTTTTACTGGAAAGCGAGGCAAAAATGCTGATCAATATATTTTTTTGCAGTGCGATCAAGAGACCAGCAGTGTAAATAGTGCCTTTGAAATTAATTTTCAGAGATACACTTCTGAATATCAGAGTGAAATACTCTTCCTGTCAATCAAGTTCACAATGATTGTTTACCACTGCTAAACATAACGTAATCCAAAGGAAAAAAAACACCAAGAGAAGAAGCTCATTAAAGATTGAGGAATTTGCAGGATATAGTTTTTCATTTATTTATCCTAATTGCATTGAGAGATGCCTTAGTGAAGAGTGTCAGACTGAATCACTCATTGTCAACATGGTAAAATGAATAGCTTCTGTTTACAGTTTAGAAGCACACACACATCCTTTCTCATTAGCCATAATGACGGTCTTTCCATAACTTGACGTCATCAGCTCATCACTGAATGTGCATACTGTGACTAAAAAGGAAAACAGGATAAAAGTCTTCCTGTGAGCAGTGTTTCCGTAGATTTTTTTCCCTAAAGAAACTGCTTCTTTCAGCATTTTGTCCCTGAAATGAAAATACATAGCTAATGGCACACCTCAGCTTGTTGCCAAGCATCGTTCTGTTTTAATATTCATATGAATATTTTTGACATATCACCTTTAACCTATCTAGTATGATCATATCCAATGTGTTCTTAAACACAAAGCAAGCTGAAAATGCATGGTGTAAGATATGTAGACATAATTTGTCTTATGGCATGATGTAAAACTAGAGTAAATAATAGAATAGTTTATCTCTTTTCATGGTATTGGAATAAACAACTATGTCTTTTATATATAGAACAGCATTCCATTTAACAAAAGGCTTTGGTTGGTCTACATAGCCTGAATCATCTGTTTTTTCTTCAGTGGTTACACAAAATTGTTTAAAGGGGTCATATGATGCTTTTTTTTAAAGATCATTATTTTGTGTATTTGGTGTAATAGTAGTTCACCCCAAAATGAAAATATGCTGAAAATGGACTGATCCTCGGTGCCTCCAAGATGTAGATGAGTTTGTTTCTTCATCAGAACAGATTTTAGCTCACCATTGGATCCTCTGCAGTCAATGAGTCTTCATAATGAATTACTAATTATTTGGATCAGTATTCTAAAGTGAATAAAATGATAACTCTCTAGTAATGACTAAAATCATTGTTTTAGTCAAGCGATTGGGGGTTTTGTAAGGTTCTGGAAAATAATTCCTTTTGCTTGATAACACTTGAGTCATTACTAGTGGGTTACCATGATCTTCACTTATTTAGAATACTGATCCAAATTATTAGTAATTCCTTTAGAAGGATGTAGTAACACTTGAATCATTACCATCCAAAACCTTACATATACCTCAAAAGCTTACGTCAGCCAATATTAGGAAGTTATCATGCTTTTCACTTTAGAATACTGATCCAAGTAATTAGTAGTTCATAAGTATTAATTATGCGTAATACTTGAGTCATTACTAGTGGATTAACATGATCTTTATTTTAGAATTAACCCATTTATTCTAAATTTTTTTCTCAGACATGAAAATATCAAAATGATGTGTCATTAGTAACCCCTTGACATAATCAATATATATATATATTTTTTATTTTTTAATTTTTTAATTTATTTTATTTTTTTATGGAAAACTGTGTTTTATGGTTGGTCACAATTGTGACCGGTGGGATAATGTGTATACTGAAATTAAATTATTTCTGCAGTCATCAAAATTCTTATATATATCAGCTCAGTTATTAACCCATTTTAAACTATTTCATCACATTCTATGGTTACTATTATACATAAAACCATTATACAACACTGAATAGGTATACTAAGATATATATAAAAAAAAGTTAGTATCCCACCGGTCACTATTGTTGCCATCAACAAGTTTACTCATTCTATGACCACAGTCAACAAAACTGAATACTTGTGAATTCATATATTAATACTAGACACCTTAAAGATAATGTGTACCAGCACTAAAACACCAGCCAGTAACATTAGAGCTTTATAAATGAAAACTTTCTTTACTGTCACTATTGTGACCAGTGGGATTAAATGGTTGTTAATTATACATTATACATAATTCACATTAATTATAAACCTGTATATAGTGGGTCTCTGGGATATATGAAAAAAATAGTAGTTACTGATTAGCTAATCGTGAACTACCACTTTCAACTGAGCACTATTACTTTCTAAATCATTAATTAGAGTTTCTTGTTAGTTAATAGTATAGTTACTAGAATGTTAATAGTGCATTAGTCATTTGTTCCTATGTAATTAGTTAATGACGGAGCGGTATTCTAAAGTGTTAGCCATATTTTAACAAACTATTGTTTCTGTCTAAAATAAATTTAAATTTATAACTAAATTTAAAGTTCTTTTGGATTTGAATAAATAATATTATGAAAAAAAAATATTAAAATGTACTGAATTATGTTCAGATAATGCAGCTTTGTTTTAGAGATACTCAAATCAAAAGCTTGTGTTTGCATTTTGAGTGTTTCGTTTCTAAATGTGTCTTAAATTCTTTTTAAACTCTGAGCAGCCAACAATTCACCACACAAAACACACTGTGGTCGGCATAAACCATGTTTATCCTTGTTACATGGGAACAAGTTTTTAACAGTCTGGGTCACATTTTGCCTTTAGTAGTTTTTCCATGCTTTTTAATGATGAAGGCACAGCACTAACAAGTAGGCCTATATAGTAATCATAGCACTTTTTTCTCTGGATTCTGCTTTCTGCTACCCAATAATAACCCATCTTTAATTTCTGTGTCACACACCAATTGAGAACTGTTTAATTTGGATTGGTCAGTCTTTTATGGACTGTGGCAACCATGTGGTATATCTAATGATGTAATTGCTGATAACCACTATAGCCACGAAAGGTCAATGAGTGAGATTGTGTGTTGGAGTACAGTATACTGAGAGCTGAGAGGATGTAGTGCGGGGTGCGCTATAGATCTCTCCCCTTTTAACGCGGCACATCACACAGCACCTGTTCATCTGTGTTGAGAGAGCATGCAGATGGCAGCGGCGATTACAGCTGGAACAGCCAATGCCTCTCATCTGGACTGTGTCCCTCAGTCCGCCATACTCGTCCAAGCCTCCCTGGATGCATCAAACAGGTGTCAAATAGCTCAAATTACTCACATATTTACCCAAATAATGCCTCTTTGATAGCTCCTTTTGAGACCCTTTATTTTTTTTTCCATATTTGCAGAAATCAGGTAACACTTTAGAATAGGGGTCCAGAATAATGCATTAGTTAAGCATTAATTAATTTTGGTGGCCAGTGACTGGACGTTTTTTGACGAATGGTGGACTTTATGGGAGCTGCGATGACAGGTTGCCGGTGCGGTAAACTCGGCCCTCATCATCACCTGTCACCAAAGCTAATAAGATAATTCCCTTGCCTGTTAAATGGAGCTCTGTGGCCTGAGGAAGAGGATATTGAAAAGGGACTATGAGCTTTTTTCCCATCCGCTTCAAACATGGCGACTTCAAAGGGCCTCTCTCCCTCTCATTTCTAATCTAATTTGTTCCCAACTTATGAGGGTAGGAAGGACACAGAGCTACAGTGAAGATTTAAATGTACAGCAGGTGTATGCCAATCACAATAGACTAATGGAATACTCTTTTTTTCATAGCTTCTGCACTGATTTGTGGGGAAAAAATCTATAGAATGGATTCAAACAGGGTAAATGTGTTAAATGGATCTGAGAGTGCTATGCTTTTTAAAGAGATAGTTTAAGAAAAAAATCAAAATTCGGTTATCTTTTACCCACCACCATGAAACAATGTCACAGTGTTATGGACTCCATTGAAGAAAGTCACACCCCTGTTAAAAAAAACAGCATATGCTGTTTTGAAGCATGGTAGCTGGTTAGAGCTGGTCCTTAGCTGGTCCTGAGCTGGTTATGAGCTGGTTTAAGCTGGTCCTCTAGGTTCATCCTAAGCAACTAGCTCCTGCTCAGGACCAGCTTAAACCAGCTCATGACCAACTAATGACTAGGGGTGCGCCGACCCGATATTCAGTATCGGTATCGCTCCGATACTGCCACTTTCTGCTGGATCGGGGGATCGGTCAAGTGTTCTGAGACTGTTTAATGTGAGGTAAAGATGAATATTTAAATCGTTAAATTCAAGTTCACTTAAACTCTTCGCTCCGCTGTCATCCTCCATTCAGCATTCAAACTGCGTTCGGTTACTACAGTTAAGACGACAAAACTCTCTCTAGGATGATACAATGTTCCTATTATTATACTTGATCTGTAGATAAAGATCTATGGTTTTGCATAAAAGGACTTTATCTTGCTACATTATAAAGTAAAGTTTTCGTGCACTATATTTCAAGTGTTCTGAAGCTGTTCCATAGTTCAATGTGTGGTACAGATGAATATTTAAGTCATTAAATTCAAGTTCACATAACCTCTTTCCGCTGCGGCTGTCTGTCATCCTCCATTCAGCGTTCAAACTGCGTGTCGTGTTCGGTTACAGTCGAAACAATGGAACTCTTCAAGAGCGCACAGTAACTGAGGTTTAAAACTGTTAAAAGAAAAGGCTAAATAAACTATCGCACAGATATAATACACTACGCATCAATATGTCTCTTCCCTTTGTGCTTTGAACTTTTCTATGCAGAGCGCTGCGCGCTGTGACTCCGTGTTGCATCAAGCGCATCATTCTGCGCACGGGATGCGCATATGCGCTTTATGCCGCTCTGTATTGGAGCCTTTCATGTTATAATACTTTTGCGCCGTTGATCAACCAGATTAGATAAACCAACCAGATGACCAACCGGACTAGATAAACCATTGATCTTTATCTTCAGATCAAGTATAATAATAGGAACATTGTATCATCCTAGAGAGAGTTACGTCGTCTTAACTGTAGTAATTAGATAAACCAACCAGATGACCAACCGGACTAGATAAACCATTGATCTTTATCTTCAGATCAAGTATAATAATAGGAACATTGTATCATCCTAGAGAGAGTTTCGTCGTCTTGACTGTCGTAACCGAACAGGATGCAGAGTTTGAATGCTGAATGGAGGATGACAGCGGAGCGAAGAGTTTAAGTGTACTTGAATTTAATGACTTAAATATTCATCTGTACCTCACATTAAACTATGGAACACAGAACAATTGGAATATAGTGCACGGAAACTTTATGGTGCTTTATAATGATTTTGTGCCTTTCGTGGGGCTTAACAATAACACAGAATAGTATACGCACTATTTCTTATTTGGATCGGTCTTGTCCAGCAGAAAGTGGCAGTATCGGAGCGATACCGATACTGAATATCGGATCGGCGCACACCTAATATTTATATATAATTATATTTACTTGTTTTTCATGAATGTATATTACAATACAAAGAGCAATGTGTAACATTATTGTAATTATTGTGTTTTTGTAGAGTAACTTTTGCTGCTGAATTTTCCACTAACCTAGTTTATAATAGTATTTTTAGTATTTTTTATGATTATATATTTTTTAATTTGTTATTTTTCTTTATAATGAAGTTGTCTACATTTAGTAGATTGTGTGTAACACACAAAAGAGTGATGAACAGGTCAACACACACCGAGGTATAGAAATGAAAAAATAAAACTGTGCTGGTATCGGATCTGTATCGGTATTGTCCGATACTCAGAACTTTTGGTATCGGATCGGGAT
>NW_015662039.1:823637-824913 GCF_001515625.1 Sinocyclocheilus rhinocerous
GCATCATTCTGCGACATGGGATGAGCATAAGCGCTTTGTGCCGCTCTGTATTGGAGCCTTTCATGTTATAATACTTTTGCGTAATGAAAGATTGTTAATAGCCTTTCTTGTTCTGTCTTATGTATCATATGTTGCTGCCTCATTACTGTGCTATAAATGTAAAATAAATATATTTAATTTATTGCATATATTTATATATAATTATATTTACTTGTTTTTCATGAATGTATATTACAATACAAAGAGCAATGTGTAACATTTTACCAGATTACACCTATTTACTTTTATTTCCCCCCCCACTAAATAATGTTTTTCTTCTCTAAATGTTTAGATTTTATAAAATTATTGTGAACTCATCATTTTTGTAGAGTAACTTTTGCTGCTGAATTTTCTTTCCACTAAGTTTATAATAGTATTTTTCTCATAGATTATGATTATATATTTTTCAATTTGTTATTTTTCTTTATAATGAAGTTGTCTACATTTAGTAGATTGTGTGTAACACACAAAAGAGTGATGAACAGGTCAACACACACCGAGGTATAGAAATGAAAAAATAAAACTGTGCTGGTATCGGATCTGTATCGGTATTGTCCGATACTCAGAACTTTTGGTATCGGATCGGGATCGGTTCTGAAAAAATGGTATCGTGCCACCCCTACTAAGGACCAGCTTAAACCGGCTCAAACCAGCTGCCATGCTTCAAAACCTAACTAACCAGTATATGTTGGTTTCTTCAACAGGGATAGATTTAAAATTAAATATGTATTTGCTCCATTTAACACATTTTACCATGTTTAGATCTAGAATTCAACAGGCCTGTTCAAAAAAAGAACCATTATTCTTTGTGAATGTTTGTTTCAAACAAAATATTGAATAGAAACAGATTCATATTCACACTGTCCTTGTGAACACATTACTTTTTACAGACATAATATACTTACATATTTAAGAATATATATATTATATACCTAACTCCAAACTAAATATAATGTTTTCAGACACTAAATTGCATGTTATTTGAAAATGCATGAAAATGCATCATAGTTTAAATTCATATTAAATGCAGTTAGTTGAAATTAGGAGTACCTTTTTACCTATTTTAGTAGGATTTAAGTACAATTTATATGTAATTTCATACACTGAACAAAATTATAAACGCAACACTTTTGTTTTTGCCCCCATTTTTCATGAGCTGAACTCAAAGATCTAAGACTTTTTCTATGTACACAAAAGGCCTATTTCTCTCAAATATTGTTCACAAATCTGTCTAAAT
>NW_015662039.1:825555-867782 GCF_001515625.1 Sinocyclocheilus rhinocerous
GATTTAGACAGATTTGTGAACAATATTTGAGAGAAATAGGCCTTTTGTGTACATAGAAAAAGTCTTAGATCTTTGAGTTCAGCTCATGAAAAATGGGGGCAAAAACAAAAGTGTTGCGTTTATAATTTTGTTAAGTGTAATTACTTGTTTTGTCTTTGAAAAAATATTAAAATGTACTGATAATGTACTGACAAGCATTCATGGTAAACTAAAACAGTTTAATGTCATTTGTATTCATGTCATGTATATATTTGTAATTACAGATTTAATATTTTCTTTGATTGTAATATTGATACTCTACAATTAAAATTATAAGTAATTTCCATGTACTTCGGTATGCTAGTCAACACATCAAAATATATGTACTTTATAGTATGACAAAAGATTATTAAAACATTGCAATTTACTTTAAAATAATACTTTTAATTTGACATTATAATGAAGTGGATTTTTTAAAAGTCTACTTAAGTGTGTTAAGAAACCATTATGAAAGTCACGTCTTTAAGTATACATAATATAACATTATCTGAAAGTATAGTTTTGTTTTTAAATATACTTTTAAGATTTGATGTACACTACAAGTGCACATTCAGTACAATTAAGCACACATCTTTTTCACACAGGCAGGGATGAAAAGCTTTTCTTTTTCTTCAAGCTTTTTTCTTCATCAGACAAAGTAAACTGACTGAACAATATAATAGAGGCTAATGTCTCCAGCCACCTCACAATCCAGTGCAGTGGTAGCACACACACCACACATTTTGAGCAGATGCCGAAACATGTCATGGCTGCGGTTCATAACTCCTTTGTACAGCCATTTCTCAGAACTCTTTTTAATTTATTATTGATAGATGAAAGATTAATCAAATTAGCCAAACTATTTCAGAAATGAATACACAAGGGGCGGATGATGTACAACTTCCAGTTCAGCGAAATCCTGTGAGCTCAGATTATGTGTGGGCCTGAGCAGACAGATATGGACCAGTGAATAGGCAGACTGTAGAAATGTAGCCTATAACAGGCTCATTCGCAATATTTAAAGATGGATTTGGGAATTATATAAAAAAACCTAAAAGAGATTTAGACTCTGAGTGTTAATCAAATGCATGTGTTCGGCTGGTTGCCAGCTAGCCTGCATATGTGAGTCTCTCTATAAGTGGGTCTATGGGACATTAAAAGCATGTTTGAGTCTTAATTGATGGATGCGTTGCAGAGCAAAATATGGTGTCAGGGAGGAATGAAGACTGCATAATTGCTGTTGCCCTTATTGCCCCGCTCAGCCACCCCCAGGACGGCTACAGCTGAGGAGTTGAATTCCTCAGCTGTAACATATAAACAGTCATAAAGCGAACATTTCCAGAGTGTGAGTGTGAGGCTTTAATCTAGTGATAGATGAGGCATGGAGACCGGCGCTGTGTGCGCCACATCCAGCCTCAAACATTTGGCTGACACCCCGAAATGTGATGTAACGGGTCGTGACACTTGAACGATTTTCAATGGTTTTCAGATACACGGGAAAACACAGAATATCAACACATCTTCTTGGTCTAGCAGGATGTCTTTGGATAAATACACAAAGCTTGTTTTGTGAGACATCATATCAGCCAACAATATTAGTTCTCAGCTTTGTTTTAGGCTCATAACCGCCAGTACAATAAATGAAAATATAGTGCTAACTTCAAGAAGAACACAAGCTCTATTTATCTCTCCCAGGATCACCTGAGGTCAGAGTGTGGGGTGATAATGGGCCGTAAATGAACCTGTAGAAAGAAAAACAAGATGAACTTGGAATAATCGACTGAATCTAAAGAAATTTGTGTTTTGTATTGTTTTACAGTGATCCAATATTTTTTTTTTATAAATTTAAATATATAAAAAAGAATAAAAATGTGTCAGGGGTGTGGTGTATAATGAGCGCACAAAGAAGATGAACGTAAACAGTCTTTAATTAATCCACATAGAAAGTATCCACAGAAGGCAGGCAGGTAACACACGCACATCTCAACTTTAACACTGGACGAGGGAACACAGGACAGGCTAGAACTAAATACACAGGCAATCGAGGATAATTAACAAGACACAGGTTAACTGAATGACACAATCAGACATGGGGGAAAACTAGCTCACGGAGCACATGAGGGAAGAAAACACAACAAACAGTCCTGGTGTGTGACAAAAGGTTAGTTTTTTTAATTTATTTTTAAACGTATTGTATTTGTCAAAGCAACATTTCTAAGTACTAAAATTACAAAAACTAAAATAACCGAATAAAAAAACAAAACTAATAAAAATGACAAAAACAAAAAACAAAAACAAATGAAACTAAAAAATAAAATGAAAATGGAAAATATAAAAATAAAAATAAACACTAATTCACAATATTAATAAATTCTACATAAACATATTAACAATACTAATGTAACACTGCAATGATGGCATGTAGGGCTAAGTGATATATAAAATATTCATAATATATTTGAGGATTATAAGGTTAAAAATCATTTGATACTGTCTTCATGTCTGTGGTCTGCCATGGTTTTATAACCGTTTAAGATTTGAAAATCGTCTAGTGTGTCCCAGGCCTAAGTTTCCTCAAAATCTAAAGTAAACTAGTCCCATGAGAGCATTAGGACAAACCTAATTGTTGAATGATTGAATCAGCAATTATTCAAAATGTTGATTCACTAAATTGATTCAGTGAATCATTTGTGTCACCACAAATGATTCATTGTTCAAAAAAACATCACAAACCTCTTCTTACCTCCTTTGGATGAGACGGTAAACCGAGGTCTTGACTCTCTGTGGTCATTAAATGTCCTTCGAAAAAGAGTAGGGGTGTAACCCCGGCATCCTGGCCATATTTGCCCATTGGCCCCTGACTCTCATGGCCTCCTAATCATCCCCATACACTGATTGGCTTCATCACTCTCCTCTCCACCAATAAGCTAGTGTGTGTTGGGCTCTCTGGCGCAATATGTCTGCCGTCGCGTCATCCAGATGGATGCTGCACACTGGTGGTGGTTGAGGAGATTCACCCCTTTCATGTAAAGCGCTTTTAGTACCCAGAAAAGCGCTATATAAATGTAACAAATGATTATTAGTTTTTCAGATTAATTATACATCATTTGTTAAGCACATAAAATGTGTAAATGCATACATAAATTTATTGAAAATGCATTAAAAACTTATGTTGAAGGCACCGTTTTTTAACGTTCTAGTCAGCATTAAAGAAAAAACCTATATAAAACACCTTTTCCTATATCTTTGAATACAGCCCACATATGGTTCCTCATTCCTCTCCACTGAGTCGTGCTTAGTATTGCTTTATAACTGACCCAGTGAAATATTTCAAATAATAAAGGATTATTTTCTCAGACTCGCCTGAATGGCTTTATAATATCTTCCCTCATATTTGGTAATACAGAGCTTATGTAATTAGAAAAATATTGTTCTTGCAATTCAACCCAGAGGCATATGCATAATTGTTTTCCTCAGTTTGTTTTGATCTTCAGTGTGTGGTTAAAAAACCACATCCTCACAGCACAGAGAGCTAAAATCCACCCACAGCATCAATACACTATCAATAACCACAATGTCACACTTAAGTGTTAACAGCTTTATAGAAAATGATCTCCATGTTTTCTTTTTTTGTATAGGACAACATTCCCCGCTTTGTTTCTGTGTCTGTGCAGAAACGCACGCGAGAAACGCAGATTCTTTCACACTGAGAAGAGAAGGCGGGGGAGGAAGGGAGTGGGGCTTTCCCAAACGTTTGTGTCTTCCCTTCTCCTGGGTCACTGGGGATCTTAGGCAGAGGAAGCAGATAAGATCTGTCATGTTTCTGCATTCATAAAGGCCTGGCAAAGTTTCTTTCCTCTAGTTACCCCATCAAGCTGGTTGTCGTTTTATGAGAGAACACCTGGTATGTGCCACCTGTCTGGCTTCCAATACTACAAATGAGAGAAAGACTGCATTTCATTCACATGATCTAAACAAGTCTAAGCTTGAAAGAGCCTCAAGGGCTTTCTTACCAGACAAGCATCTAGCTTACACAGTATTTTTTAATATATTTGTATTGACAGAAGTAAAGAAAGTATATGCAATTTTTGGTCAAATCCAGTACAGATTTTTTTTTCTTATAGTGTACTATAACTTTCCTCACTCAACATATGAAGAATCCCAATGTCAGACACTAGTGGCTTTACTTTTAACAAAGCCCTTCTATCATTTTTTGTATATGTTTTATAAGTTGGATATTAGGATAAAATAAAATAAAATAAAGAATCATCTTATATGACCCATTTAAAGCAATAATGGAAGTTTGATGGAAGTGCAAGGTTACTTGAAAAGCTTGAGAAACGTTTACGGTCAAGTGAGTAGAAGCATGACCTGCCGAGGATCTCACACTCTGTGTGAGGAAACGAGTGATGTCAGCTCCTAGTATTTCATCTCTCCGTCATGTCCTCTATTGTTTAGCTTCTGCGTTTCCATTAATGCTGGGCTTTGGGACTGGATTGGACGTAAGTGGTACGGAAAAGCTTTTGGAGGGAAAAAGCCAGAGACCTGAACTCACATCCTGCTTTTGTTGGGACACTTTTAGAAATGTTGATGATTGTATAAATATTTGTTCAAAATTTCCTTTGAATTTTTTGAAAAACGTGAGCATCTGCAGCTTTACAACCAAAGATGGAAGGATGATTCAACAAATAAACTATAGCACCTTACATGTTTCCCACCAATCATTCACACCTTCAAACCACTAACCTTCAATTTCTAATGCAGTTTTTCAAGCTTTGAAAAGTTGACATTGTCTACATTGGAATTTTGGGATTTGTTTTCATAAACCAATTTCATTACATAACAGTGTCAGTCTTGGCTGAAATAAATGATGTACAGTGGTCTAATGATATCTGGTTTCCTAGAATGTGTCAGATTGTTTAATGAAAGGCAGCGGAATAGTTGGCAAACTGTATTTAGACCAATCTTTATTGTCTAAATGTGTTTCGAGAGCTGTAATAAATCCCATTAAGAATTCCACAGAGATAGTAACAATACTTGTAGTGTTAAATAATGGGTGGAGATCATGGTGCTGCCGTCATCAGTTTGTGAACCTCAGGTCCACCTGAACACATGCTGTCATGCTCCTGGAATGAACTGTAGGAGCCTTGGCTTTGCTCTGTGCTCATTAGCACGTCAAATGAGCCATTGGCTTTCAAACAATAGGATGCAGTTCACACTGTTCTTGTTGGCTTGTTCCACAAACATTGCTTAACCCCCTATGGTGTATATAAACATCTCCAGTAATCCCTTTATTTAGAACCAATCTATTGTCCAGAGAGGGGTGGGGGTCTTTCCCCAAGGGTGCAGTACTAGTGTCCAGTGTGAATGTTTACAACCCCCTTTTTTGGTTTTATTATAAAAACTTTAGATAAATGATTTTATCTCTGTTTTGTCTTGACAACCAGGTGAACCAAGCCAATCAGTCCAACCCACTGGGCTCTGGACTGGGGTACCTAGAGCACATCTGCCAGCTCATAGAGAAGATCGGTCAGCTACAGGAACACAACCTTCGACTACAGAAACAGATCTGTGGCCTGCAGAAGGAAGGCAGAGTGATCAAGGCTAAAGAGGTATCAATCCCAGCATTAGTCTTTATCAGCTTACCTTAAGGGTGTCCAATCCTACTCCTGAGCAGGGACGTGCACAGACATTTTGAGGGGCAGGGGCTCAAGTGGAAAAAAGGGCACTTCTCATACTTATTTTAATTTTTTTCTAAACAAAATGTTAAATATATTAGGGGTGTGCGATTTTGACAAAAAATATATCTCAATATTTTCTGGGATTTTATCGATAACGATAATTAGATGATTTGTTGCTGAGTGCGTTATTGTGCTTGTATCTTAAGGACTACCGTGGACAGCTGACTCTTAAAGTTTTTGATATTCTGCATATTCTGTGTGGTGATCAGTTCACAGCAGTGATAGAAATTAATCTTTACCAATAAGTTAAAATGGATTTTTACCTTTTATGGGCATTTTTATCTTTTTTAAGCCATTTTTTTCTAAAGGTGTGAAATAAATATATACATTTCTTCCCCCATATCTTGAATTTTCTGATCATTCTAAATGCATTTTAATAAACTGAATCATGCAGTGAAAGAACGCGCACTGGTGTAACCTACTAGACTTCCTATTGCCTTAGCTAACTTATATGGTAGCTCTCTCTCACGAGTCATGGATGTTAGCAAGACAAATTAACTATATTTGCCCTTTGTATAATTAGCTGTAAATTCGAGGCACAGATAGCTTTTTTTGGTAACACTTTATTTCGATAGTCCACTTTAGACATTCTATTAACGTTTTTTTTAGTCTTTTCAGCCTTTTGTTCATCAGCCCTCATCTCCACAGCAAGACAAACACAACTGGAAAGGGAGGGAGGGCTTCACTTCTGCGGCTCTATGTCTGTCTGTGATGTGCCTATCAATGTGCACTACACTGCTGTGCTGCAGAGACGAGGAGAAAGGCATCGGAACTCGACTATTAACTCGAGTTGTTTTATTTGTTTGACAGGGAAAGCTGTGCGCAAACAGAAACACGCGCACACATATATACATATATTCATAAAAATAAAAAAAACTCCCCAAGAAAAAAGGGCACTTTCTCTTGAGGAAGAAAAAGGGCAGGTGCTCAAGCCCCCTTTGATGTCTATGTGTGCACGTGCCTGCTCCCGAGGGCTACTATCCTGCAGAGTTTAGCTCCAATACTGTTGAAACACACCTGAATCAGCTAAACAAGGTCTTCAGGAGTACTAGAAATATTTAGTCAAGTAGGTTGTAGCTAAATTCTGCAGAACATTGGTCCTCCAGGAGCAGGTATGGACAGCCCCGGTTTACCTGATTCATATACTTGTGTGGATGAAGATTTGGAAACACACCATAATTCTCAATCTGAAATTGATTAAAAGGCACTGCTGTAGGTCTGAGTATGAAAGATGACATCTTGGATTCATGATTTGTTGTGGGTTAAACCCTATATTGATGCCTAGGGCAAGGGATTATTGGTTCATACTGTGTCAGTGTAAATCCAGCTGGTTTGACTGGGGTTTAGGGGTTTTTGATCAAGACAGATAAAAGCGTATTTAACAAATAGAGCTGCTGGGTTCAGCCCTTTTCGACCCGTACGCAGATGGGGTATTCATTTCAAAGGATGTAATGTCCCCTCACATGGATTTCATTTGTTCTTATGTGCCCGTGTTGACATTATTCAGGACGAAAGTCTTTTCCTGTGTCTTTGTTTTGTGGGTCATTGAGAGACGCTCACTCAGGCATGAAATATATTTTGTTTGATTACAGATGGGATTGAAAAGCAGATGGACATTAATATAAATTTAACAAAAATAAATATGCTAAACTAAAAATGCTGGTAAGCAGAAAGGATTATGTCATTTATTTACTGCAAAATGCCGAAATGAGAAGGAATTCTGGTTAATCATAAAGTTGTTCGGATTCAATTGAGTTAACAACGTGTAACCCATAAAAATCTGAACTCAGCACTGCGTCTTTGTTTTCCCATCGCAGAACAAGACTTCAAGCATCTGGCTTGAATGTTATCAGCCCAAAACCACAGGAAAAATATCAACATGTTTTACAATGTTTTGTGAAGTCATGGGGGTTTTTCTAACATGTCGGCCTTTGTTTTTCCCTTTGGATTTGAACCGCTCCAAAATTAGTAATTCCAAAATGTTGAGGCTAAAGGGAACTTATCTCTGTTAAAAGCGGATACAGGTTAGAAAAATGTGTGCATACCTCATTTCCATTAAAGTGGAAATTCACTGAAAACGTCCTCAAATTTATTTGCAACATTCAGTTATTTAGCTAAAGTTATGTATTGTCATATAAAATCAGTATTACAAAATGCTTCTTTTAAGAACTGCGCACTGAAAGGTTCTTTGGGGAACCGAGAATAGTTCTTATATTGCACTGCACTTGCACAAATTCCTTTTTGGAATCTTTATTTTTAATATAATTTTTGGAACCTATATTTTAAGTAATGCAGCTGTCCATTTGCCCGTCTTGTACCCCAGTTCTCCCGCTGCTCTAGTCCTTTGCTTACTGACTAAAGGCCGTGGAATTATATTGTGTAGACATCTTCCTGGCCTCTGGACTCTGTGCTGTTGAATGAGAATAGTTTTGTTCATGGTTTTTCAGAGAGTCATCTCTAAACTGGCTCTGTCAGTTCGGGCCCTGGGGCCGGAAAAGACTTCCACGGTCACAGTGAGTGAGCTCAGTGGGAGCCTGCACTTCAAAGTTATCAAAGAAAGCAAGAGAGAAAGACAGGCAAAAGAAAGGAGGACATTTTAAAAAAGGTTCTTCTTTACAGAAACCAAACATGCGTATTGTTTGTTTTAGGTTTAGGTTCTGAATAAGAACTGATTGCATTCGTTTAAAATACTGGAAGTGAATGATTCTGACAACATTCAGTCCTGTAGAAGTATGCAAGCATGACAGTAAAGACAATAAATGGACAAGAAAACTTTATATTGCATTGTCCCCAGAGGTCACACACAACAAATATACAGCGTGACAAGTGTAGAATGAATGAATGACTCTTATGAACCCGATTTTTGAAATGGTCAAAAAGACTTAAAGATCCAACACAGTCTCACGTCTCAGTGTATAAACGTTTTGATTTGTTGCAAATTCATATGAATTTGTATGTATCTGCTCTCTAACTCTCTGGGAGCTTTAAACAAAGATTGTATACATATCATGCATTTTTTGTACAAAATCCTTTATTCCTTATAATTCCAAACAGAAAAACTGTGACACACAGGAATATTCTGTGGACCACCCTTCTTGAACTCCCTGCCTGGGTCTTTTAGATTCTCTGGGCTGTGTGTGTCTTTGGGGAAAAAGCAACAGGCAGCAACATGCTGTTACACACATCAAAAGGCAAAAGGGGAACTCTGAAACGTGCCCCAGTCTCCACTATAATGGACCAAGCTGTCTCGCCAGTCTCCTCCCTGGCTGTTTTACCCACCCTCACAGCACGCTTTCATCTGTACTCATAAAAAGCATTCAGAACTCAGACAGTATGCAATTACCACCATTGTAGTGTCCTCTGTCTCTCTTGTTAGTTCTACACCCTGATCTCCTCAGTTATCAGCCATGACCGATCCAATGAACAGATGCGCTCCATCACATCAGGTCGAAGCATCTGGTGTTTTGGCTTATGGGACATTTAAGGTGAATTCTTTCATCTTCAGTCCACGTTCAGAGCATATGCTTCTTTCTTTTCGAAAACATCAAGAATCTTTACGATGCAGAGATGCTTTCAAAGGAATCTGTGTTGCAACAACAACATAAAATCCTCAACAAACAGCATCCGCCTTGGCATCATCACCTCATCAGTCAGACAGCGTTTACCACGCAAATACTAATGCAATGGAACTAAGAGGATAATCTTGGATAAACAGAGATTTGGGAAGCGTCTTATCACTCTGACTGACAAGAAACACTGCCATGTTATTTTCAGAGGTTAAAAACTTTTCAGAGGAATGGATCAAAGACTCTATATGCATTTTAATACACAGTATTCAAAATATAAGTCATATCTACTACACTCTGCATTTGGTTGGGAGGCAAATAGTGTAAACAATAAGAATAATTGGTGGAAATGACACTAGCGGATTTCAGCTGTTCAGGTGGTCCAAGCGATGATGTGTGATACATGAGGAAAATGCTTAAAATAGTGACCCAGATAAAGACATTTCCCACTGGAAAAGCAATTCAGGGTCATTTTGATTTTGTCTCGATTGCAACTGTTGAGAGTTAAATGCTCCCCATAGGAATGAAAATTCGCTACTGAGATGTCTTTATTATTTGAATTGTTTCTCCTAGAGAACAATAGAATAAAATAGAGCGCAAAGGAGGACTCTTGCTTCTTAATATGAACTCAAACCTTCTCATTTTTTAAATATCAATTTATCCGAGCTGCTATCTGCATTAATAATCCCAACTCTCTTTTTCAGGACTTCTTCATGCAGCACTGTAGCTGTGGAGCAGCCAGCTTGGCCTTCCAAGAGCTCAAGAGACACTTTCGCAGTGACCACTACAGCCTGACGGCATCAAGCAGCACACTGTCTGACCTCAGCACAATCCCTGAGGTCACGCGCATCCCCCTCAGGACAGCCATGGGAGGTCAGTGTGCAAACACACCTGGAGTCATACACTAAGTGCTAAGATTAATCTGTGCTTACACTGGCTGGAGCCCCTATTGAAAAAGCCTAATGTTTGTAAGGCAAGGAGCAGGCTTATCTATGCCTAATAGTAATCTGATAACGGAATGAATTATATAAGTACATAAACGAAAGAATGAATTCAAGTGCAAGACAAACTTTGAACGTTGGTTTGAAAAAGCCATGCCTGAAAGTTGAAAAAATGTTTTCAAGTTTGAAGATTATATAAGAATATAATAGACAGACAGATCGATCAATAGATAGATAGATAAATAGATTAACCCTTTGCTGTCCACGTTGCACGTAGACATGTTTTTCCTGGTTGCTTTTCTTCCATCTCATGTTCCATCAGGTGGGCGGGCAACCAAACATTAGTCTCAGGAGAAATGGGAAATGAATACTTCAGCTATTGGCGGAATTTCTGGAATTCCATATAGAGAGAAGAATCATATCTCAGGGATTTTTGGTGGGCAGGAAAACAGAGCTAATGTACTGTATGTTTCAGTGTGTATACAAACCACACCCTTCAGAGAGTCTAGAGTTTAGTCATGGACAACATTTTTATAATTGTTCATAATAGTTTATGAACACACCTCATAGTGTGTTTTGATGATAATAAAACTGTATCTTTTATTTTGGACAGATGGTGATATGGGTTGCCAACCTGCTCTTCCTGTTTCGAGGAGGGGTCTGAATCGAAGGAGCTACACAGAGGGAGAGGCCAAGTACCTGAGTGACAGCGCTGAGGTCCTCTCCGCTCCTCACAGACGGGTGAGTCAATCAAATATCAACACACACGGACTCAATCTGACAAACACTCAGAGGAAGCAGAATTATAGCCAATGTTTGGTCAAGCCTCTCGGTCTCACACATCCGTTTACTCATCACATTATTCTAGATGGTAGTAGCTGACTCAAAAGAAAAAGAAAATGTCAGGAATGGAAGAAGAGCCTGTTGAAACTGTTAGTCATATTATTATGTTACGATTATGATTATTCAGCTGATAAAACATTCCACTCGACAAAGAAACTCCCAACTTTGCATAAATAATAATAATCATATAAGTTTAGGTATTGGGTAGGATTAGGGATGTAGAATATGGTCATGCAGAATATGTGCTTTATAAGCACTAATAAACAGCCAGTATGTTAATAATAGGCATGCTAATGAGCAACTATTTAATAGTGAGAACTGGTCACTATGCTAAAGTGTTACCTAATAAAGTAATAAAAATGCATTGACTAAAGTCCACTGGTATTATGAATGGCTTTCATGTGTATCTCCCTATCATACAAAAATAATTAATGGTAAAAAACAGCAGCTGTGGTTGCCAGAATTTTACTGTAAAAATATGGAAGCAACATTTAAAATTTACAGATTGAACTTAAAATTACAGTGCATAAAAGGTATATTTCATTAACTGAGATAATGTTAATAAACCAATGTACTACAATCTGTTTTGTATATAATATATACAATTTAAATCATCATAACACACTGACAACCACCTTAAAAATGTTGAATCAAAGTAGCTTTTCCACAAGCTGAGCTAAATACAAACAAGGTGCACACAAACAATGCAATTAACATTAATTTAACAGCATGATATGTAACAAAACCCTAATGTGCATAACTGTTAACAAAATAAACAAGAAACACAATTATTTAAATGTAAAGGCATCAAATGTAAAGTGTCATGTAAGGAATTGAGTGAGTGTCAATTTATGGCTTTTCACTGTAAAATACAAGATTACTTATTAGTTTTCACTTAAAAACTGCACAATTAACAGTATTTTACTGTCAGATTAAATGCAATAAGATCTATTAGTTTTTCACTGTATACGGGAATTTACTTTAACATTTACATTTACTCATTTTGCTTTTATGCAAAGCAACTTACAAATGAGGTTGAGGTTAATAAAAATAAATTAAACTAACCAAGTATTATACTGTAGTATTCTTACACGTTAAAAATTACAATCATTTTTACAGTGTAACTTTGTGTATCGCAGTTGAGTGAGAACTATTCATGGGGAAGAGTGAAGGAACTGGTGAAGAAGACCAAACTGAGGAACCAGAGCCGACTGGGACTGTCTTCAGGCTCCCTGAAGAGATCATGTCCACAGCTTTACCGGTACTCCATCCATGTTTTCATAATCATTCAGGAGTTTCAGATCATTAGCACTCAAAACAACACTCAGATTTGATCTCCCTCTGAAGGCTCATTGAATGTAATTTTTTTTTAAAAATATAATGTTTATTTATTATTTCTAAAAGTCAAATCAACATATTATTTCACAGACAATTGGTTTCGATATAAAAAATTAATCAGAATGGAAATGTTTTAAAGCTTTAGCACTCCTCCCTGAAGTTGTGTGGTTCCCAATGGGAGCACATAAAGTGACTTCTGGGAAGCCGTATCACAAACACAAGTACTACTAATGGCTCCGCTCTTTTGATGTTATGACTCACTATGTGTCCATGTGATGCAAGATAAGGCTCTCATCACAACCGCACGCTGTAACGCTAAACTGCTGGGCGTCCTAATCTCGCCTGTACGCTGCCTCCTCTTAAATACCTCAGCACTGGGCTCATGTGGTAGTCGGTGACTAGCACCAAATTGTATGAATGAGCGGAGAGCAGAACACTGATTAGGTGTTGGATCTCATTCAGTCTAGTATTGTTTTAGTATTTTAAAAATATATTATTAGAGTATTTATTAATATTTTGGAATATCTTATTTGATATATTTTTATTAGTGCTGTCAAACGATTAATCGTGATTAATCGCATACAAAATAAACATGTTTGTTTGTATAATATATGTGTGTTCTGTGTATATTTATTACATATATATATATATATAAATACACACACATACAGTATATATTTTGAAAATATTTACATGTCTACATTTATATTCATATAATTTATATTATAAATAAAGATATTTAATAGATAAACATAACATATTTTTCTGGAATATATATACATGCATGTGTGTGTATTTATATACATAATACAGCACACATACATATATTATATAAACAAAAACTTTGATTTTGGATGCGATTAATCACGATTGACGGCACTAATTTTTATATTTTTGAATTTTAGTTTAAGTTTTAGTTCTTTTGTAATTTTTTGTAATTTAGCCCCAACATTAGTTAACTACGTTACTTAAAAAGAACTAACAATAAACAATACGGTCAAACTTTATTTTAAGGTCTAATTCTCGCTATTAACAAACCATTAACTATGACTTTTGCCTCAATAAACTCCTAATTTGCTGCTTATTAATAGTTAGTAAGGTAGTTGTTAAGTTTAGGTATTGGGTAGGATTAGGGATGTAGAATATGGTCATGCAGAACATGTGCTTTATAAGCACTAATAAACAGCCAATATGTTAATAAAAGGCATGCTAATAAACAACTAGTTAATCTTGAGAATTATACTGAAGTGTTATCAACAATTCTATAGCATTTATTAATCTTAATGTTAATGTTAATCTCATCATTTACTAATACATTTTTTAAGGTCAAACATTGTATGGTAACATTAGTTAATACATGAAATTTTTTTATTAACTAACATTAACAAAGGTTAATAAATGCAAAATGTTATTTTGCTGAATGTTATGCATTAACTGATTAACTGAAGTGTTGCCAATTTATTTTTATATTTCAATTATAGTTTAAGTCATTTTACTACTTCAACTTATTTTATTTCATTTAGTTGCCAAGGAAAATTTTCTAATTTACTTAAAAAAATTTTTTTTATTATTATTTTTAGTTTATTTTAACTAACAAAAAATAATGTTTAGTTTTAGTTAATAGCAACCCTGATTCAGTCACTGAACTCCCAGTATCATGGGTTTTGTGGACATCACTAATACTTGATGTTAGTACATCTACACCGCACCTTTTTATTATGTTAATAAATCAGTTTATACTGTGACGCTATTCAGTTCTTTATTCTGATTGGTTGAAAAGGCTAGAGACTAGTTCCAGGTTTGATGAGTGAATTGCAACATCGCCTCCACATTCTTTCTGAACTAATAACAGACACTTCATCTGTGAAGAGTATTTTAGGGACATACCCTTGAAAAATGTATTTTCTCTCAATAAAAAACAACAACTTGAACCTCAACCTATTCCACTAGTGAGCTGCGATCCCACACACAGGTTGGCACAGACTCAGATGAATAGTTCAGGGCTGCAGTGTCAGGTTGGAGGTATGCTGGTGGGAGTAAGAGAATTCCCCGTGTATTTCACTCATTAGATGAGATATGGGAGCTATACTGAACGCGCTCTCCTCCCGAGAGCAGATATTTTCTGAGGAATATATCCATACGGACCAGTGATTCATGCAATATGCTGACTTTAAGAGACAGTATTTTCTTCGTGTCTCTGTTTTCTCATACCGTAATAATCAGTGTGTTGTGTAAGTGCAGTGCGATTTGAAAAATCAGGTCAGACTGTCTTCCATTAGTTCAGACGAACTTAATGGGGCATTAAAAATTCTCATTGGTGCTATCTGGAAAAGGTTATGTAATACATGTTTTAAAGTAATGTTAATGATATGGAAAGCATGCTTCAAATCCACACCTAAATTACACTACGAATTTGTTCACTGCTACTAAGATTGCTAAAATGGTGTCCGTCTTTCTCACAGCCCAGATGTGATGTCAGCAGAACGGCCCCGGACAAACAGAAACTCCATGATCGCTCTGGGACATCAGAAACTGGACTATCTGTGGCCACAGTAGTATTACTCAGGTAGGCTGAAAAATACATCCTCTGCCACTTCCTACGGCAATAACTGGAAATTAAGATCAAAATCTGACACTAAGACTTATATTTTAATGATTCGTGTTGGGTGTAATGCATTATTAAGTAATTAATTGCTGTAAATGTAATAATTTTCTTTGAAAAAGAGATTGCTCTTAAATTTTATGTACAGTTACTATTGATGTAATTGCATTGGATATTAAGACAATTCTATATAAAACAATAGTGGATCTAACATCAAAATGTAACATCTAATGTTAAAATGTATATTTTTAACCTTCTCCTTTTAAATCAGTGGTCTCAAACTCAATTCCTGGAGGGCCATAGCTCTGGATAGTTTAGCTCCAATCAGATCCAACTCACATCTGCTTGGAAGTTTCTAGTGATCCTGAAGAGCTTGATTAGCTGGATTAGGTGTGTTTGATTACGGTTGGAGCTAAACTGTGCAGAGCTGTGGCCCTCCAGGAATTGAGTTTGAGACCACTGCTTTAAATACTTCAGTCAGTTCAATTTTACATTATTTATTAAAAAAAAAAAGAATTAAAATAACCATTTCATATTTATCCTTGTTTTGTTCAACTGGTTGAGCTTGATATGGGATTTAAGTTATCAGTAATAAGTAATGCAATACATAGAGAGTAATTAGTACAGTAATCTAATTACATTAAAGGGGTTATATGATGTTGCTAAAAAGAACATTATTTTGTGTATTTGGTGTAATGAAATGTGTTTATGCGGTTTAAGCTTAAAAAAACACATTATTTTCCACATACTGTACATTATTGTTTCTCCTCTACGCCCCGCCTTTCTGAAACGCGTCGATTTTTACAAAGCTCATCGGTCTGAAAAGCGAGGTGTGCTCTGATTGGCCAGCTATCCAGTGCGTTGTGATTGGCCGAATACCTCAAGCGTGTGACGGAAATGTTACGCCCCTCACCATATTGTGATGCCGTGTCCCGGCGCGACGAGACAAAAACATTAAAAAACCCATTATAAACTAGGCATTTGTTGCATCCAGTGGGGACATAATTACGGATTATAATTACTTATACTGTCTTTTTACGCATTGCATCGCGCCGCGTAAACATAAAACCATGTCTGCATTTGTGATCGGAGAAATGACAAACAACAAGTGCTACTCTACACTGCTCAAAACTCGCGTTTTAAATATAAACCGAAGCAGATATCGTTCTCTTTTGGAAGGCCAAACAAAGTAACAAACAAACCGGCGGCGGCAACAACAATACTACAGCGAGAATAAAAGTTAAGCCTTCTTTCTTTGCGTGAACATTTGGGCGGCGTTATGCAGATCTTCCCACATCGTGACGTAGACATGTGGGGGCGTGTTAGAACGAGCCGTTTTAGGTAGGTGTGGCTGACTCTTAACTTTTATAAAGAATATCTCTTTGGATTTGAGACTTTAGTCTTTGCAACTTTACAGATCTTTTTTTATGCACCAAGAGCTTGTACCACTCCAAAGAGAAAGGAAAAATTGAAATCGCATCATATGACCCCTTTAAGAAATAATTAGTAGCTAGTGATTAATTACTTTTTAGAGTAACTTGCCCAACACTGTTAACAATTGCTGACTAGTTAAGTAAATAAACAAAAATGTATCCTTTAGTCACTTTATGTAAGAGGCATAAATGCCAGCAGCAAATTTAGAGCAAAGAACCTCAGTGACATCAAGTACATTGCATTAAAAACAGCAGAAGTATGGTTTTAATGCCAGTTATTTTAAATATTATGATTAAACTTAAAGGGATAGTTCACCCAAAAATTAAATACATAATTTTCTACCTTCATGGCATTCCAAACCCATAAGACTACCAATTTTGAAACACAAATGAAGATATTTTTAATGTTTATCCAGCCCATGCATCAAAAAGTACAAAAATATATTGTAAAAGTAATCCATATAAATCAAGCAGTGTAACCCCCTAAGCTGCTCATAGTGCTATTTAGACACCTTTGAGCCAAATTTAATAACTTCTTACAATAGGGTTATATATGGGCTGTCACTGACTCCCATGGAAAAAAAAAAAGGTCAGAACAGAAACAATATATTGTGTTCCAGGTCAGTTGTTGTTTTAGCACTGTTTGGACAGTATACGGCTCTATCTCTCGGCAGTGTTGTTTCAGTACAACTGATATCATGCACACAGTGAATGAGCAGCATGTTAACTCTCAGCTTTTGTTTTCTCATCAGACATTGAGCAGATGGCCTGCGATGGGGCAGCTTTTCCAAAAAGCAAAGGACAAATTGGTAGTTTTTGCCATTTGCAGATGGTTTTCCAGACTGAGGAACAAGATGGGAGAGAAATGCACAAGAAAACAATGAATGGGATTGGAGTAATGATAGAAAAAAGTTGGTATCGTGTATACGTAATACTAAGAGAGATGCTTATATGTTGATTAAAGTGTTAAGTTGACCTGTTGATGGTGCTTGTTTGTGTGACATGACATTTCTGTAAATGTTATTAATTCAGATGAAGCACTCATTAGATTTCTCAGCTAATGAGGTACTATTAAAGACGATATAAACGTGGAAATTATTTACAGAATGTGAACAGAAGGGAATTACAGAAAATCCTTATGTATAGTCTAATGTAAATTTCTACCAGGACAATTTACCAGATGCTGTCCTAATTGTAAAATACTTGAAATACATCCAAATGATAACAAATGTTGAACATGCATGCTATATCTTTATATAGATCATTTTGTACCACTATTATAAGAATTGCCGTTTGTAAGTGTGTATACAGATATAACAAATATGCATGTATGTATCCATGATGCATGGATCATATGTGAAGATGAGAGTGGATAAGAGGCGCTCCCATGTCTGAATTCCTCTATCTACAGACATATATCGCTTATGATAACATGTAAATGACTTATGGCAGTTCTGTATGCAGCTCGCCTGTCTGATGTTATATAATGTGTGATTTTTCCGCCTGAAATATCAGGCGGAAAAATGTGAACCTGAAATATCATCCTAAAATTTAAATTGAAAAGTGCTTCCTGCCAAATATTAGTCCAAAGACATAAATGCAGAATAAAATGCAGTATAAAATGGTCATAAAACTTTACTAATCTTATAAGTGTACCTCAGGGAGAAAACGTAAATAAAAAAAAAAGTATGAATTGACCCCTTTAAATAAATAAGGTGTTTAATTCAACATCAGTTTTCTAATTAAACTTCTTTAACGCGATATTGTTCTGGCCAGGAAAGTGTATTAAAACACGGCTTCCATATAGTACTGTCTTTTGTTGTACGCTTGACTTATCGTTTCATAGTCACTGTACTGAGTAATGGTGTTAAACTGTGTGTAAAAATGAATGAGAGCTGAAGTATTTGTCTGTTAGGGACAGAAGACAAGACCAAGAGATTTTGTACTTATCTTGTGTTGTAGTGTACCAAATGGACAGAATAATTCAATATGCATATTGCATTGTTATTCAAATGTATTTTTAATAAATATGATATTTCTAAATAACATCAGATAGTTTAAATGTGTCTTTCATGAAAGATTTGTTTTAATAGCTCTTAAAAAGAGACCTTATCCTTCTGTCAGAGACTCTTAAGGGAGGATATGAAAATCATATTTCAAAGTTTTCATGTTCTCTTGCAAAAACCTTTGAGTTCCTTTCTCTGATAAACCCCGAGAAACTGCGTTCTCTCACACAATATTTGCACTCACTTGCATAGTTTAGTTCTTTTTATCACAAAACTTTTGCTAATGAATTAAAGTGTCCTGGAGGATTGAAAGAGGACTCAAAAGCATTGAATTTTTCCTTCCATCTCAGTGTTCCCTATAGGAGCACTGCAGATTCTGAAATAAAAAAGGTACTATTTTGTCATATTCATGTCAAGATACAATTCACAAATGATAAAAATGGAGATTGACTTACAGTGTAATGCAAGGGCACCTTTCAGTGTATGAGAGTTCATATTTAGTCTGTAGGATAAGCAGTGACTAAAGGATCAGGTGAGAAAAGAGGTTATTGGGAGTTGACAGAATGACAGCAAATATAAGCATTACTCCAAGTATCTCAGGTTTCTCTCACTTAACACAGAGTTCAAGAAGTTGCTGCACAAACAGAACAGCTTTAAATAAATTGTTTAAATGTGACAGTAAACCACACATGTACAGTAAACAATAAATGTAAATTTATAGCATATGTGGGACTATTCATAGACTCATAGCACCACACTCATAAAATGTATTATAAAAGCTAAACGCTTGAGAGTCAAGCTGTTTTTCCACATGGCAAAGCTGAGCACACTTGATATTAGTGCCTCCCTCTGGTAGACAACGGTAATGAATGAGCAAGGGCATTTTACTAATGCTACATGCTTTCATAACCCATAGTTCTTAAAGGGATAGTTCACCCAAAAATGAAAATTCTGTCAATTACTCACCCTCATGTCGTTGCAAACCTGTAAGGTTGAACCACTGATGTCACATGAACTATTTTAACGATGTCCTTGCTTACTACCTTTCTGAACCTGTCCTTGAACATAGTTGCATTGCTATCTAAAGCTAAAGAGACAGAAAGCTCTCAGATTTCATCAAAAATATCTTCATTTGTGTTCCAAAGGCGAACGAAGGTCTTACTGGTTTGGAACAACATGATGAGTAATTAATGACAGAATGTTCAGTTTTGGGTAAACTATACCTTTAATTTCCAACCAGGAATATAACAAATTGCAATAACAATAGCACAATTAATTGAATTATCGACAGAAGTACAGCAAAATGAGTCAACTGATGTTCTGGGAAGTCTATAGAGCATTTTATGCTGGAGTTCTCATAAAATTGAACACTTGAAAACTGGAGAAATATGAACTCATGTGAAATATGAACCTCATACCCTCAGAGGTTCAGGAGGGCCGGTGTAGCTACACACATTCCAGCAACTCCAACACAATGGAGTCATAAAATATGTCATACAGGCCCACGCTCTGCACCTACAGAGATCACAGGCCAGAAACAGACCAATGACGCTGTGAAATATATAGTGGGATGTGTGCCAGGGAATGATGATTTACAGGAACACATACTTCAGTTCCAGTGAGGCAACACCAGCGTAGTATTTGTTCATTTATTTATGTGTGTTTGCATTTCTTTTATACAGTGTACACTGAAAATATGTTCACTTCAAATTTAATATTGAATAACACATCAAAATACATGTACTTTTTTAAAGCATGACCAAAGTTGACAAAAAAACCACGACAAAAACCATGATTAAAAATGGACCTAAATGTAAACCCTTTAAATTGACAAAGTGCACTTTTAAAAAGCGTACTTTAGTGCGTTATGAAACATAGTCACGAAAGTGTACTTTAAGTACTCCAAAAGTAAGTCCAAAACAGTTTTGGATTTTGATGTGAGACAACTACAGGGGATGGACTTTTTATGGCAAGAATTGATGGTTTATAGTTAAAATGCCTTAATGATGAACTTGTTTCTTACAAACATGCAGCTTTTTGATTCACAAGACATTCATTGATGGACTGGAATGGATTACTTGTGGATTATTGTGATGTTTTTATTATCTGTTTGGACTCTCATTCTGACGGCACCCATTCACTGCAGAGAGGATCCATTGGTGAACAAGTGATGTAATGCTTTTATTTTCATTTTTGAAATTTCGAAAATTTTCATTTTTGAGTGAACTATTCCTTTAATATTATATTAAATCTAGTTTTATATGTATACTTTCAAGATTTGAAGTACACTACAAGTGCACATACAATCAGGCGTACTTCTCTTTTATGCATGTTTGTTTTGAATTTGTAACTATTTCCATTACACAAAGCACTATGCAGTTATCTTAAAGGTTACATATCATGAAAAAAATCTGACATAACCAACTGTTTTTGTATCTCATGTGTGTTTTTGACAGTTTAAAGGGGACCTATTATGCGAAAATCACTTGTGTTTGAACAGTTGTGTGGCCGCAGTGTGTGAAAACAACCAGCCTATAATGGTAAAAATCCACCCACTATTTTTTTTTTTATAATCCCAATAAACAGTCTCTCAGAACAAGTGATTCCAGATTTCTCCCTACGTACATGTCATCTTAAAGGGGTCATATGATGCGATTTCAAGTTTTCCTTTCTCTTTGGAGGGTTACAAGATGTTCGTGAATAGATAAGATCCCTAAAGTTGCAGAGACTAAAGTCTCAAACCCAAAGAGATTTTCTTTATAAAAGTTAAGACTCGCCCACGCCCTCCTAAATTTTCATCTAAATTACACAAAAAGAAGAAACCATTGAACAGCTAGCCAGTCTAGCAGCACATCAACCTGGAGAGAGCTAGAGAAACAGTACAAACAAATGTGCATTAAGTTGCTAGTTCCAATTGGTCAATAATAAATGCACATTTATGATACAGCATGTTATTAGCTTATGCAATGACGTCATCACGCAATGACATCACAACATCATTTAGCAATTTTTAGCAACAAATCAATCTGCCTTTAGCAACTTCCCTAGAAAATTAGTTGGCAACACTGCCACTATTACATATAAACACATTACTATTTTCTTGCAGTAGCTGATGGAGATACAATGTCAGCACCAAAGATGCATTACAAGTGTTGTGTTTTGGGATGCACCAATGAACATAGGAGTCTCCATAGACTCCGTCCATCTGAGCTGCTGAGGACATTGTGGTTAAATTTCATTTTCGAAGGAAATATCCCAGAAAAAAAATCTATAAAGTCCCCTATATGTTTAAGGATCAATACCAACTCTTCGTGCTTGACCGTCAGCTCCAGACAAAGTAAGTATCATGCATTTGTTTTGCCGTTCTGAAAGAGCTTATTGACATTTTGTAAGGCTAATGTTGCTAAAGCTATGCCTGTTTTCACTGATGCTGCCTTCACGTGCTACCAGAATGATCGTAAATAGGAATGTGGTAGTTAAAAATTGCATATGAAAGTAATGTGAAGTCGACCACTTGAATTTGTCAAGCTCATAATCACATGTGGGACTTATAAAGTTTGTGATAGCACGTGATGGCACCATGAAACCAGCTATGTCGTTATTTTTACTGTGCAGTGCTCCTCGTCTGTGTAATTCATGAACGTGAATTTATTATGCACAGTACAATCAACTTTTAAACCGATTCCGGTTCGAACATACTGTATAAGGCTGAACACCGCTACTGAGAGTTTCTGACATTTTCAGTGCGTGAGATTGTCCTATTTTGCCGGAGTCTCCATAGACTCACTCCGTCCAATCTGCTGAGGACATTGTGGTTAAATTTCATTTTCGAAGGAAATATCCCAGAAAAAAAATCAATAAAGTCCCCTATATGTTTAAGGATCAATACCAACTCTTCGTGCTTGACCGTCAGCTGCAGACAAAGTAAGTATCATGCATTTGTTTTCCAAATTGCCTTTCTGAAAGAGCTTATTGACATTTTGTAAGGCTAATGTTGCTAAAGCGATGCCTGTTTTCACTGATGCTGCCTTCACATGCTACCAGAATGATCGTAAATAGGAATGTGGTAGTTAAAAATTGCATATGAAAGTAATGTGAAGTCGACCACTTGAATTTGTCAAGCTCATAATCACATGTGGGACTTATAAAGTTTGTGATAGCACGTGATGGCACCATGCGACCAGCTGTCGTTATTTTTATTGCGCCGTTCTCCCTGTCTGTGTAATTCATAAATGTGCATTTATTATGCACACAGCACAACCGGATGACTGACTTTTAAACTGATTCCGGTTTGAACACAAGGCTGAACTTCTGAGTGTTTCTGACATTTTCAGTGCGTGAGATTGTCCTGTTTTGTTTTGCCAGCTCTTGAAGCTCTGCCCTCTTCTGAAAAGGGATAAACACAAAAACAGCACGTTTTGGCTCATACCGTAAAAGTGGCAATTTTAACAAGCTATAAAAAAATATCTGTCGGGTACTTTGAGCTAAAACTTCACATACACACTCTGGGGACATCAGAGACTTATTTTATATCTTGTAAAAAGGGGCATAATAGGTCACCTTTAAGCAAAATAAGACATGAAAGAGAACTTAGTTTAGTACTCACATGCTGTGTAACAGCCGCTTTCTGTGCGCGTGCTTCGGATGTGTGCGCTCAGGAAACCGTATATTAGAACTTTGAACTAAATATGGTTTAAAACGCACAATTTCAGTGCAACAGACATGATAATCAAAACCAAACAGAGTATCTGAGGAACGAGCTGTAAAGGCACACCCCTATTCTAAAAAGGGGGTGGGGAGCAGCAGCTCATTTTCATTTAAAGAGACATGCCCGAAAACAGCGTGTTTATGCTTCCACTCAAAATAGGCATTTTCAAAATGATATAATAAATGATCTGTGGGGTATTTTGAGCTGCAACTTCACAGACACATTCTTTCTAAATGTCAAATGCCATACTTTATAACAACATCATTTCTAGATTTAGATCAGATTTAGATTTAGAAATATTCAGTTAATAAAATGTTACTCACAACAACACTGCAGTCAGAATTACCATCTCCTTTTAGTGTGTTGAAGGAGGTGGGTGTTTGCCCATCCAGGGCACACAGCAGAGTTCAGCAGGCTTATTTTTCATATCTGTCCTGAGAATCATTTCCTCCTGTGCAGGAGATTGTGATTCGCTCATTGAGCAGGACTGAGTCATACTGTGATTAATACACTACTGATTGGCAGAATGGTAGAAAGAGGACATACTTGATGCATCACTATGACAACAGCTAACCCCTGCCTCTTGGCATTTCCTCAAGGATGGCTGGCCAGTTGGATGAGTTCTCCACAAATGTCACAAGCATCTCCCACTTCAGGCCATCACTGTCCTGAAACACACACACATACACACACACACACACTGGCTGAGAACCAGCGGCAGGCTGCTTTGGCATTTCATAGGAGCAGTTAAGGTTTTTCTCTCGCAGCCAGTCTCTGGCATACAGGGAATGAGTTTAACTCAGAGTAAACTCAGAGTTTGTCTGGATAAACTGTATTTATTAAGAAAATAAATATTATGCAATTCAGTGCAATTGAAATAGTAAGCCAAATGTGTTGTCATTGCGAGGTTAGCTTGGGTTTTAAAACGTCAAACCCCAAGAACTTCGTGATATTCATAATTCAAAAACAGGTTCACAAACCGGCCATTATTATTTGTTCGCTGACCTAATTCTGAAGTTCAGCTCATACTGACTCGTTGCAGTAGTTAACGGGAGGATTATCGGTGAATGACCACTTAAATTCCGGTCTGTTTCTCACACAAAAGTGTTGATTAGAAGAAAGCGAACTCACACTCTTCAATTTTGTTCTTATGTGTTCCAGTTTAGAAAGAAAACCATACAAATATATCATGCATAATATCTCTAAACTTTAGAGTAAAGACCCAATCTTACTCAAGTCAGGATAAATGTTTGTCATCTTGCTCTGTGTCTCCACCCTGTGGTGCTCCTAATACATGCCACATTATCATGTCGTGAGTTTATGAATCTTTCACAAACAAAGCAAAGTTTTGTTTTATATGCTCCAAAAAAGAATTTTACAGTACAGCAAGTCTTCATTACAACTCGCTGAAACGTTAACCACATGGTCATTAAAGATGTTTTCAGCAAGTGTGGGACTTTCCTTTTCCTTCTTGATTTTCTAATTGCAAAAAAGGATAACACACTACTTGGATGCATTACAATAACATAATTTGGTTAGAGAATGTGCTTAACTTAACTTTTCCATAAAATTAATGTCATAATACAAACAATCTTAATGGCTTAAAATAGTTATTTTATTTTCATTTTTAGGGATGATATTTCATTCGGTCACATTTTTGTGAGATTAATCCATTTAACAGAATGAACAAATATTTTAAGTTGAGACAATTATGTTTTTTTGTTTTCCTGTCTCAGTTAGGCCCTATGTTTGAGATGAACACTTTACCATCTGTGGAAAAGTCGGCAGATGAAGCTCCTCTTAAAAGTACACGCTAGACGCTACAGAACGTGTTTGCTTGTGGAGGACAAGCATAAAGTGCTCATACACAAATTCTTAGTATACTAAATCCTATAAGTCATTCATCTGTGGGATGTTTATTAACTAATTATTTTGCAAGCTACTTAGAAACTTGTAACTTGTGCTTGCAGCTTTTCCCCAGTAGAGGACCTTGTTGTTTCATTAATTAGTGAATCTCAGAAATCTGATACAAAATCCTGAATAAATTGACTATAAAAAGTAGGCTACAACAGAAAAATAAATAATATACATATGCTCATTAAATATTGTTATTAAATTAGCATTACAAACATGAATTTCCCATCAGCTTTGCTTATTGTCTGATTTTTTTATTTTTTTTTCTCTCCATATTGTGATTGTGGCTGTGCTTGACACCAGCAAAAACAGAGATAAGAACCTTAGCAACTTTAGCTAAATAAATGGCCTCCACGATTGTGGCTATTTCACGTTCTCTCTTGAAATCATATTTTAAGCCATGTCCAACTCTTAACCAAATTACCAAGATGCAAAAGACAGAAAAGGCAACTCAGGCTGATTATATAATGATTGGGATGGCAGTCAGTGGTGTTATGTTACAGCATAACCAAAGCAACAAAACACTCAGGAATACTGAGTGAGTATAAAAGCAGCTTTAAAAAAGTGTGAGCTGGAACACCTGAATGAGTACAAAATGAATCTGATATGTCAGAGACTTAAAGACATATTTAAGATTTAATAGACAGATTTAAGGCATCAGTGATTTATTGATTCACTTATAATGAAATATCACTGAAATAACCTTTCACTTTGTCTTCTTTAACTTAAAACCGTGGCTTTTAAACCTGATTCCTGTCCATCTGAACAAGTCAGTCAGTTGCACAGTGCTTCAGAAAGCACACTGAGGTAATACTGAGACTTGTCCTCCAGACACTGTCCACCATCACTTCATATCAGGTCTTCCTTGAGAAAACAGCTTCTTCTTAGAAACAGCTCATTTTCAGAAATCTTTATCCCAGCCAGAGAATTCATCTGAGGGTTCTTCAAGCTCAGGGGGAAACATGTCGAAATGACTGTGATCCAGAGGTCCTTTGAGCTGCAAAAATGAACAGAGGAGAATCCCACAAGTGTAGGAGAACAGGCTTAAGTTTCTTACACAATGTGACAGAATCTGTTGAATCTATGCTTCACCTCTCTCCTCAGAGGAGACGTCAGCTTCCGCCGTCTCAGTCCTTCCCAGTTAAAGCCTTGAAACCACCTGCGAGAAAACAAAGGAACAAAGTAAACCTCCACAGCACAGTGACTCAACATCCACTCGTGTCTTCAGCCTCATCCATCACTTTCCTTCCAGTGAGAAAATGTTTCAAGGGTACATACAGCACATTGTCCACTTTTATTGTTCGAAAGTGTTTTATTGCACCAAAAATGGCCAGAATTCAATTTGTTGGCCATTTCCACCATCTCTCTGACCTTTAGAACTGAACAGGACACTTTTTTGCTACTGCTCACATATGTAAGACACATATGTAAGCGCTCTCTTCACATGTGAAATGAGATGAGTACTTATTCACAAGCTGAAGACTTTGCAGTTTTCAACTAGTCTTTAACTTCAATAACAGCCTATTTGCAAAAGTACAAACTGAGAAGTTGTTGCAGTTTAATGGACTTTTTGGACTGGGGAGGCAGTTTTGAGTTCTAAGGTACTTTATTTTTTTAGGGACAGAATTATTTTAGCTTAAAAATCAAGAAAGTTTCCTTGCTCATATTATGACCATTAAATTCTGAAGATACTCTACCATTTAAACATTTGGAATCGTTAAGATTGTTATTGTTTTTGAAAGAAGTCTCTTATGCTCACCAGTGCTGCACTTAAATACAGTAAAAACAGTCATATTGTGAAATATTATTACAATTTAAAATAACTGTTTTCTATTTGAATATATTTTAAAATATAATTTATTCCTGTGATGCAAAGCTGAATTTTCAACTTTAGTGTCACATGAGCTGTCAGAAATCCTTCTAATATGCCGATTTGCTGCTCAAGAAACATTTCTTACTATTACCAATATTGAAAACAGCTGTGCTGCGTTATGTTTTTGAGGAAATCACGATACATATTTTTCAGTATCATATTGAAATCTTTTTGGTCTTTTCTAATATTATGTCTACTATCACTTTTGATTAATTTCATGCAACCTTGATGACTAAAAGTATTAATATTAAAAACAATTCTGACCCCAAACTTACGATAGTGTACATCTCAGATCTCACTCATCTGACGACACATTGTTACCTGAACATGCATATTCATGCCTGTATCAAGAGCATGCGCCTTCATTTGCATAATGCTCTGAACATAATTTAGTGACATAATACAAATGATGTTGAGCTCTTGTGCGCTTTGTGCATATGTTACCTGAATTACTTACCCTGCGTGATAAGAATACTCAAGCATAATGAATATAAAAGCAACAGCGTCTCAGTGCAAACACACAGAATGCTAAAATAATAAGTGTGATAACTCCCAGTTGATTGTAATTTGAACAGTGGGCATCATCAGTGCACATGCATTTTAGGCTCTATCACTCCCGTGACTGTTAAAGGATGGGCCCAGCGCTTCACCTTGCTGTCTGCGGCTTCACTGCTCTATGGAAGATGGCAACAGCTGTGCCTCTCACTTTGGCCACTAATTGCTCCCCCTGTGAATGCAGTGCGGCTAATTTGGCAGGCTGGCTCAGCTACCCATTGTGCTGTGACATACAAAGGAGGGGACAGACAGGCCTGCAGCAAAACAGACTCAACAATACACTACCCGTGATCAGACACATGGATCAGCGCTTCAGTTTACTCCCAGGTGGGTCTAATGTTCATTAATGCACATAAATGAAACACTTACATGAGAATATGACAGTGTATGGTCTGCAGTGTACAGTGAGACAAATAAAGGGATTATATTAACAAGATTTATGGGCAGGATTGCTGGATATAGTACACATATAAAGGTGTACTTAAGTCTTTTTAAGTTGGTCAAAAAATCACTCTAAAAATGCATTTTATATCAATTTAAACTATAATACACATTTATTTGATTGTCATTAACCTGCAATTAAGAGAGAGATGTCCGTAATAAGTACTCTTTTTAAAAGCGTACTTTACAAGGGTCATGTCAAGAATGAATAAATGATGAATAGGGTGAATAAATGATTTCTGAGCAACTGATATTTGTTGACCTACTTGTGTTTCTTGATGTCAATGATGCCATTCTTTTTATTCCCAAGCCGTTCTGCTGGATTGAGCCTGGAGACAGTGAGGGAGATGAGTGAGTATCTGACTGTTCTTATACAGGCCAAGCAAGTGAAAAAGTCACATCAATAAATGCATAAACGTACATTGACAGGTACACAAGGATGAGAGAGGCTTTGCTCCAAAACCTACTGAGCTACATAGGCAGCACACTCCAAACAAGAATACTGTTTAAAATACATAATCTTTTGGCAAAATTGTAAGGCAGCATCATATGTATCCTTTAAGCTGACATCCTATAATACAATGTGACAAACAACAGAAAGAATTTATTCAATTTAAAGGACAATCTGCGATGTGTATTATAAATACCTTTGTGAAAACGAAGTGTGCTTAATTATATTGAAAGTGCACTTGTATTGTACTTCAAATATTGTGTAAAATTAAAAAAAAACTATTTGCAGATAATATAATATTAAACAAAAGGCCTGTTAAATGCAATTAAAGAGAGACACGTTCATGACTGTTTCTTAACACACTTAAGTATACTTTTAAAAAGTGTACTTCGTAAAAATGTCATATCAAATCAATTTGTTTTTTACATTTTGTCAAGCTTTAAAGTACACTAGTGACTAACACACAACAGCACATATAAAGTACTTGATTATTGCATTCAGCAGCATTTTAACCATATTTTAAAGACAACAGAGGTAATTATGAAATGACATAAAAATGCACTTAAGTTAAAATTACACTATATTTTCATTTAATTGTAAATAACATGCGAGTAAAGTGTTTCAGAAAAAAAATATATATATTCGGTTCACACAAGTATATATTCTTTAAAAATATATATTGTTTCCTCAATAAGTACAAAAAAAAAGTATGCTGAAGTGTACTTCTTTTTCCACAAGTATATACTTATCTTAAATATTACCTTAAATATTGAAAAAGTTCAAATGAATTAAAAATGGACATAATTGTGTTATGTATTTTATGATTATTTTAATGCTTAATTTATTAAAAATTTTTTATTGTTATTGTTTAACTGCTGTATATTTGTGATGAGTTTAAAAAATAGGTCTCAGAATATGAGAAACCTACTTGCAAAGTCTCCGTATGAGATCCTCTGGACGCTTGCTGATCCTCTTGGGAAAGTCCACCTTCTCTATCCCGTGAAGAACCATGGTGTAGATCCTGATTGGATCAGAACCTGTGAATGGAGGGCTGACAATCGTGTGGGACATGTTATATTTCAAACACCATCAATTTATTTGAAAATGAAACCATACAGCAGTCAGTACCTAAACATGTCTATTTCACTTGGTGAATCTGAAGTGGAGTTACTAAAACATACAGTAATAATGCATAAGAATGATAATTTATGCAGTAAATAAGCACAGCTAACAGTGCATCAGTAAGACTGAAGAGATGTAAACGTCCTGTGGCATTACATCATGATGATTTTGTCCAGCTTGTTATTACGTAGTCCCATCCTCAACACTATGTTGCTATGGTGATGCTGTCTGAAGCTTGAGGCAATGGAGTTCGCAGTGAGAGCCATGACTGCTAATCTCACACTAGATGACCATTTGCTCTGGTCAAGAGAGCCCTGTCCTTTACAAAACGGATTTTGAACGTAGTGCAGAGCGTTTTGGCAGAAGCACAGGGAAAGCCATGCCAATTCATGTCTGGGAAATCTGTGCTCTTTAAAGGTGAAGTGTAGAATTTCTGCACCACTAGTGGCACCAAACGGAACTGCAAAACTTGCTTCCAAACACTTGCCATTGCTTGTGTAAATGGTAAGTCTTTCCCAAACTCACAGCATTAGTTGAAACAGAAGTTGCTTTAAAATCACCACAGGACCAGTGTTTCCATTGTTTGGGAATTTGACCTGCAAATGCAGACCTGTGGAAGCATGAAACACATGCGTTGAAACCAATGTTTACCTGCCAATCAGGAGCTCAAAGATGAGGATGCCCAAGGACCAGCAGTCAGCTCCAAAGTCATGACCCTTATTCATGATGACCTCAGGAGCCACATATTCAGGAGTGCCACAGAACGTCCAAGTCTTCTTACCTAGTCCGATCTTTTTGGCAAAGCCAAAATCAGTCTGAAAAAATAATAAAAAATTAATAATAATAAAACAAAATAAATAAATAAAATAAAACAGCGCAAATAATAAGAATGCTCAGTGTAAGACTAAAAAGTGGCTATATATCTCAGACTCCATGCATATATATATATATATATATATAGTGAGGTCCAAAAGTCTCAGACCCCTGTAAAAAATTTATTTATTTTGTATTCTTTTCAATCTGATAATAAAAAGGTTAATAACAAATTATCGTATCATATCTGCATGAGAAGTTTATTTGAAAATTTTCATGATCATGTTCTCTAGCATGATTTGAGAATGATCCATTGAGCATCTTGTCCTTCAATAGAACTAAAAACATCTGACCATCTGTACAAAGAGTCACATGATCAGTTACAAATTAGCTTAGATTCTCAATCAGGGGGCCCTAATAAGTCTTAAAATGATGTAGTGATATCAACATAATCTTAAATTAATTCATAAACTCAAACATAATGATGTTCAGCATTAAACTGACATCATATTGTTGAGTTTATTACAACAGAAGTACCAGAGGTACTTTAAAGGAATAGTTCACCCAAAAATGAACATTTGCTAAAGTTAAAACGTATTAATGAAGGATTTGTTTACTACTAATTTATGTTGTATTGTGATGTTTTTATCAGCTGTTTGGACTCTCATTCTGACGGCACCCATTCACTGCAGAGGATCCATTGCTGAGCAAGTGATGTAATGCTACATTTCTCCAAATCTGTTCCCATAAACAAACAAAATAATCTACATCTTGGATGTCCAGAGGATGAGTACATTTTCAGCAAATTTTCATTTATGTGTGAACTATTCCTTTAAGAAATTTCAAAATATCTTTAGTTCACCTAAAAATGAACATTTGCTAAAGTTAAAACGTATTAATGAAGGATTTGTTTACTACTAATTTATGTTGTATTGTGATGTTTTTAGCAGCTGTTTGGACTCTCATTCTGACGGCACCCATTCACTGCAGAGGATCCATTGCTGAGCAAGTGATGTAATGCTACATTTCTCCAAATCTGTTCCCATAAACAAACAAAATAATCTACATCTTGGATGTCCAGAGGATGAGTACATTTTCAGCAAATTTTTATTTTGGGTCAACTATTTCTTTAAATATTATCTAAGACAAAGGGGCCTTATAGTCAAAACAGTTGAAAACCACTGGCTTAGAGGCCTAGAAATAGTGAAAATCTGAAATAATGAAATATTCATTATCTTATTCATCATAACTGTTTTGCCCTAACATTTATTTCATTTATTTAATTGGGCCTCAGACGTTTGGACCTTTTACCATGGCATTTAGTAGTATATGTACAGTAAAATGACCATTTTGACATAGCCTTCCCCATCCAGAAGAAGATTCTCCGGCTTCAGGTCTCGGTACACGATGCCTTTGCCGTGCAGGTAATCAAAAGCTTCCAGCACACATCCAGTACAGAAGCGCGCAGTGGGCTCATCAAAACAACTCCTAAACGAAACCAAAACATCACAACAGTCTAAAATATTCTACCTCGATTAGCAGTTGAGATGCTATGAATCATTCAGCCATAACCAGTAATAACTCTGCATGATTATCAAAGACAGTGAGCTGTAGCATGTGTCAAAACAACCTACACTCACATGTCCCTCAACACGCTCCACAGCTCTCCTCCCAGGCAAACCTCAAGCAGCATGTAAACATACTTATCATCCCGGAATGTGCGGAACAACCTGAAACACACAAGGACAGCCTGACACACTCGATTATTTGCATTCTGAGAAACAGAGTGTCCCTTTAGCACTTCTCACTACTTGCTTTCATAGAGAACTAGACTCGCATGTAAAGCTGTGCTACCTTTTCATCCACAAATGCCAGAGAGGCAATAAAATGAGCCAGAGCACACACTCAGACAGGAATATAAGCATGGATTGAAATTCCCCGGGGAGTTTCCTAGCAACATGCAAAGCAGAAGCCCCTTCTCTGATACAGATGAAAAGCATAATGGCACTGGACCACTGTGACAGATGTAAGCCAAATGTCTAGTGTGTCATAGGCTCTGGAAATTCAGTCCTTCGTGGATTTCTTGTATGACTCTGTCTGCTCCACCACACCGTGATGCTGAAGTTATTAAAGTCTGTAGGAATGGAGCAGAAACTACAGTATAATGTTGCACCACTGTGGCCTCCAGTCGCTCTGAATAAAAGTGTCTGCTAAACAACAAATTTCAGTTTCATTGTGGACATTTCAACAGTCAGATTAAATGCAGATTTAATGCATTAAAGGGTTAGTTCACCCAAAAATAAAAATTAGGCTGTGTTTTACTCACCCCCGATGCATCCTAGGTGTATCACGCAGTAGCTCCAATACTGTGACAAAAGTGTCCAAGATAAATGAAAGCCCAAATCTTTTAAAAATCGAGTTTTAAACATGCGCCAAGTTCTTAGAAATGAGGTCTACCATTTACCATATACCATTTTCAACAAAAGTTTATTTTAATGGTTCTAAAATGGTCATGTGGTGTAATGTTGGCAAATATCATAAATAATTAATTCATAAATATCCTTACCTTTTTGGATGGATATACCATTAGGCTAAAATTCTACCACATTTTACAACCTGAACTACACTTGCCTTGAATAATAATAGTTTTATGCCAAACTACTAAATAAGATTTTCGTTTCCAGAATTTCATCCTTTTAATTAGGAATTATATATAAGAGTACATAGTACAGTGTTAGGAAGGTTACTTTGGAAATGTAATAGGTTTCAGATTACAAGTTACCCTATATAAATGTAGTGTAACAATTTCAATTACTTTATTAAAGTAATGTAACTGATTACATTTGATTACTTTTCTAAGTTTAAATTTCTCTTTTTTTCCCTACATTTTTCTAAACTGTTTATCATTTTGAAAAACATATAATCCAGGCAGGGTTAACCTTACAGTAGTACTCAACACTGATTACTGTCAGACTTTCAAAATCCTTCTTCACTTGAATTAAGATTATAATAATTTAATTTTAAAGCAGAGCCACCAAAAAAATCAGACTTTAGCATCTCTTTTTACTATCTGAGGTTAAATACAGATTTAAAATCCTAACAAGATATAGTTTAATATTTGCATAGCTATGACAGGAAACACTGGCATCTAACAATGTCTTGGACAGTTCATTTAAAAAATAAACAACAGCATACACAAACCCAAATAGGAAATAAAAGATGTGTCCTATTCTGTGTCCTAAATTCCTGAAACATTGGTGTCTCATATTTTAAAGCAGTCAATGCAATTTTGGAAAGAAATCAATCAAACCTATATGTGTGTGAAAATATTCAGAAGAAAACATCTTTGTAATCATTAACATTTTCTTAAGTGACTGTAATTTAATTACACATTGTTCTCAGTAACTATAACAGATTACAGTTACATTTATTTTGTAATTAAATTAGTTACTGGACAAACCAGCTGCTTTCTCCTTCAGTCTCCTGAGCTCTGCTGCCTCTGGAGAGCGTTCGTAAAGAGGCGACTGAGGTCTGTGGGGAAATGATTATGTGACTGTCACATACAGGACTGGAGTAGTTGTGTTGGTTTTGCTGTGTGTGTTCTTACACTGCGTTCCTCCTCTCGTCACTCAGAGAAAGCTGCTCCACATACTCCCTCAGATATGCCTGCAGCTCCTCGTACGTTCCCACCATCTGATTAAAGTTACTGTTGAAGAACAGAAGACAGTGATGTAACCTTTTTAGTCTTGGGTAGAATATTAGTATACTGTAAAAATGATTTTTTAAAGTTGGAAATAAAACAGATTATTGGATTTTGCTATTGTGTTACTTGTCATTTCTTTGTAATTCTTTGTGAAATTTACTAGCAATTCCTGGGTGAAAATTGTTTCAAAGTATATCCTACACCATTTTTTCAGTGTATGTTGTATATTGTATGTCAAATGTAACAGTAGTCTATATTTAAAAACAACAAAAAGACATTGGTCATGGCTCTTGTAGACTAATGCTGTAAACAGGTATAAAATAAATAGATGTATAATTATAAATGTGAAGTTATATATACACACAAACTGTTTATTAGTGGCATGTCCAATCTTCACATCAGCATTTTTATTATTTTTGAAATAAATAAATAATTTAAATAAAATGAACTACATAAATAAATAAATGTTAAAATAAATAAAATAAAAACACAAAAGGTCATTTTATCTTACAGTTGATTTTTTTGTTGTTGCATTTTTAACTTAATTTTGTATGTCTCTTCTACTGTTATTTGTTCTGTTTCTTGCAAGTAGTTTTTTTTTTTTATTATTGAAATATTACTTTATAATTATTTCAAAAAATCTGAAACAATATGTACTTAATTGTGAAATACCTGAAGGCTTCATGCCAATGTTTTAATTGACTTTATTTCTAATAATATTTCATTTTAAAATACACAGCATTTTCAATAGCATATACATTTTTGTTTTTTTTCCTGTGGAATCAGAATTGTCATTGACAGCTGAAATTATGATATGTGACCCTGGATCACAAAACCAGTCATAAGTAGCAATGGCTATATTTGTAGTAATAGCCAACAATACATCGTATGGGTCAAAATTATCGATTTTCAAAAAATGTACCCTTATGACTGATTTTGTGGTCCAGGGTCACATATGGTCACAAACCTAGATGTTAGTGTAGAAGAAACGCCACTTACTCTCTATCCACCACCAAGCACTGTGTGTCATTTTCATTTGCAATGATATTAGCTGAGCGGACATCCTCACTGAAATAGAATTATAAGAAATATGTAATAATGTTGTGCCACTTTGGAGATACATATATATAACAGTGACTGAAAACATCCTGAAAAACATGCTCATTTGCTCTTTCCTCATTGAGAGCACTTCATCTGAGCTTTAAATGAATCTAAATCATTACAAATGAGTAAATATGACAAGTGGCTCTCATGCGTCTAAGTGTGTGAGCGTCTCTGTGGTTATTTCAGCACTGAGTGTGCTCTTCAACAATGCTACAATGAGAATGAACATCTTTTCAGATGACTGACATTCCACCTCCCACATTCACGCCTACAAATATACAATTCATCTTTTTCCTGGCCTACAGGAAGTCCCCAATCACAAAGGAGTCATTGTTGGTTGTGTTCACTATTTTTTAAAAGCACTTCAAAACCAAACTGTCTGCAAACCTTATGAGAGCCTTTTCCCCAAAGTAATCACCCACACCAAGAGTCTTAATCTCTTGTGGTTCGGAAAAGCCTTCTGTAGTCTGTGTTACCAACACCTGTGAAAAAAACACACAGAAAAATCTTACTGTACATCCTTATTGACTGACTAATTTCACCGTCATCACAACTGTAACTGTCCCACTCATCAGAAAGCTCCCTATCATCATATAGAAAAGCCAGGCTTTTCTAAAAGTATGGATTAGCACCTCAATTTCTAATGAAAAAGTAGCAGTTTACCAGTGAAGCATGTCATCTGAGTGGGACTCAGAATAATGCGTCTAAAGTCGCTTATCCAATTAACATCAATCTTGGCTATATTACAATCTATGGTACAGGTTTCTGCCACAGACTACCATTGAAGCACAATTTCAGTGGGTCTCTATGGGCTGTGTGTCTGCTCACTCCTAGAGAAATATTCATGTAGGCAAAGCAGACTGCAGTCTGAACAGATAGTCTGAAATGGTACAAAAATATTTGAAGGATTACATATAAATGTAGGGCACAACAGGGCTAAAGGCACACCAGGTGGAGCATTTGATATTATTCTCCTCCAAACCACTAGATGGCACAAAAACTTATGATGGCTGATACTTGATGCAATCACAGGAAGCAATGCAAAGTTGATTCTGCGCTAATTTGATATAATATCTAACATTTTGAAAAATATTATAGATTTAAGTAGCAAATGGGAAACAATAAAATTTACAAAAACTAGGGGTGTAACGCTTGGTAAGCAAGAGCTGCTTTGTTTACGTTTCGTATATCTGCGTATATTTCGTATATCCTTGTTTCGGTTTCTCCTTTTGAATGACGAATATTGATAGCTGCTGAGAAGATGTGCCTTTAGTGATGTTGTACCCTTAATGCAGTAAGACACACCTCTCCTTTAGCTATGATGAAGAAAGTATTCCCTTCCTCGCCCTCACGAATAATGTACTCCCCTTTGTCAAAATATTCCTATAAAAAGATTGAAACATTAATATGATCTGGTTATAAATAAACATGCATTACCAACAAATGACAGCACTGTAGACACAGTAAAATGCTGCAAACTTACAACTTCAAGACAGTCAATGATTTTGGCAAGTTTCTCCTCTGGCAAATCTTTCAATAACGACACACTAAAGAACAATGTAACAATGTTTAATTAGCATTAAAGGAAAACAGCATGCAATCAAATCCATAAACATTATGTTGACAGGTGTACACAAATCAACACATTTAATTCAACCCTTGAATCAACCAATATTATTTTAACAGTTAAGTCACAACATCAATTTATGTTGCACTGATAGACATTAGTGACAGATCCACAATACCCATTGAAAAACACGATGCTGAATCCACATCAATCTAATCCAATGCTTTCAGAAAGGAATGTGCGTTGAAACAGCCAAGAAGAGACTTGTGTATACATGTGTGTGTGTGAAGCTGATGACTGATAAACATGCACAAATGTTAGTGACATGAATGTACCTGCGCAGGAAGCTGAAGTACTCCTCATGTCTGGCCTGAGTGGATCTCATCATGATAGTCTGGAACGTTTGCCGGTCCAGAGCCCAGATGTGGGACTGAGTCACAGCTAATGAAACACAATCACCATCAGTTCCACTTCACAAATCTATGACTATGACACTAATCCAACATCTACAATAAAAGTGGGTCAACAATAATAGAGAAAAAGGTCATGCTGGCTATAACCCAATATGTTGCGGACTGCATCCAAATGTAATGCTTTGGACTTGCAGTGCTTATATAAAGTTAACAGGAGAACACTATTTTTAAAAAATGCACCCAACAGTTTTTATTTAACAGAAGCAAAATCAGCTCACTGAAAAGTAATAAATGCAGATTTAATTATGGTTCAGTCAGGACAATGGGGCCATTTGTTTCCCTGTCATCTCAATGGCAAAAAAAAATTCCCAATTTACCTGAAGTCACCATATTCCAATCACAATGCAATTTATCAGCATCATTACAGCAGCTTGTTATCCAGTTTCACAGCAGCATTGTGACACAAACAGTCTACATGGCACATCTATATGATGTTTTAAATATTATTAACTACACTTCTTTCATATTTAGCCTGGTTTTCAAAGCAAAGTTTTACCAAAATGATCATTAAAATCACAAAATAAGATATTTTGAAGAATTCCATATGCCCTTGTCCATACAGTGAAAGAAAATGGGGTCCTAAAGAACACTGGATCCCACTGACTATCATTGTATGTTAAATTAAAAAAGAATCAGATAGGTTTGGAATGACATGAAGGTGAGTAAAAGATGACAGAATTTATTTTATTTACCCTCATTTTGTTTAAACAGAAAAATACACCAGCCACATTACAAGTAACGCCAGTTATTTAATCAGATTACTTTTCCAAGTAACTAGTAAAGTAATGCATTACTTTTAAATTTACAATCCGAGTTACTTTTTCACATTTTTTTTGTTTTCCCATTTATTCACTGACACCTTTTGCCATGTTGAGAGAAATTGTGAGTAAGTGCAGAGCCAGAGGCACTTCCTTCAGCCTGAGGCTTATTAATTTCACTTTTGCTGTGAAAAAGCTTTTACAGTTGCCAAAATATATATAACTTTTTGTTATTAAAAATAACTAAGCAAGCCAAGCTCAGTTGACAAAAAGTAACGCAAAAGTAACATAATGCAGTACTTTCCATAACACAATTAGTTACTTTTTTTATGGAGTAATGCATTTTTGTAATGCATTACATTTGAAAGTAACTTTCCCCAACACTGAGCAGAGGAACACACACACACACACACACACACACACACACCTTTGACTGTGGCTGTTCTTTTACAGTTATAGAGAATGGCCAACTCTCCAAAAGCCGTCCCAGGACGCATCTGACCCAGGAGCTTTTCATTTTGGATGACCTCTAATAAACCCTCTGGACACAGAGAATCAAATGAGCTCCAATGGGCAGAACAGAGCAGCGTCCAGAACATTATTTCAATGTTATCATTGAAATATTTAGATTTGTAAAAACATGAAAGTATGAGGAGCAGGGAACAATAACATCTGGAGTTTACCAGCAAGCACGTAGAGGTAGTTCCCCGGCTCTCCCTCCTGAATAACCAGCTGCTCAGCAGCGTAGATTTTCTCGTACATGCAGTCCACCATCTCTCGAGTGTGCTGAGGCTCCAGCTTCTTCAGAAAGTCATTGTTCATGATGGCTTCATTGATCAGTTTCTTAGTGCTACAGGAAGAGGAGGAAAAACAGTTTGGAGAATGCAAAACCCCAACACTTTTAAAAGAACTGAAGCACATGTGGCTTTCTTGAAGTCTAGTTTCAAAGATTTTGTATATATTTAGAAATATATATGGAAATGCTTGTTTGGTTGCTATTTATATAAACATTTAGTTGGAACAATGTCATAAGTGTTTGCGCAACTGAGTTTACTCTTAAAATCTCCTTTTATAAGACACAAAGACACACTTTAATTAGACGAGGCTTTCTTCAAGGCATGGTTCATCAGTGCTGAGTGAAGTGGAGGTGGTGAATAATGAATGATTCTCCTGTCACAACACTTCAGACTGCCTTTAATACACTGCTGAATTAAAGATACCAAATCATGGTACACCCTTCAAAGCAGGCGTTGTAAATCGCAATAAAAGTTTATATATACCAAGTTAAATAAATGGTTCATTCAAAAATTTATTTCACTACTTAATCAAACAAAAGAAGAAATTTTTGAAGAATGTACGTTACTCTTTTTGGTAACACTTTATTTCGATAGTCCACTTTAGACATTTATTAACAGTAAGTAACTTTGCAACTACATGTCAACTAGCAGTTAGTAGAGTATTAGTAGACTGTCTGCTTAATATCTTCTAACACTTTCTTTGTCAACTTATTCTACTAACCCTAAACCTACCCTAACAGTCTACTCTGAGAGTTAGTAGACATGTAGATGCAGATTAATGAGAATTAGTTGACATGTAGTTGACATGTAGTTACAAAGTTACTTATAGTTAATAGAATGTCTAAAGTGGACTATCGAAATAAAGTGTAACCCTCTTTTTATATAATTACAGTTAATGGTAACCACAGCTGTCAAGCTCTAAAAGTGACAAAATATCTACATAAAATAATTCATATGATGCTTCACTTTTCAAGTGTTCTGAAGTTCTGTGTGAGGAACAGACTGAAACTGAAATCAGTTTAAATAAAATAATTCAGACCTGGTGCACGAATGTCTAAAGATTACATGGCAACATATTTGAATTTCGAAAGACAATCAGTGAGAAATTAAGAAAATCTTATGAATTATTATATTAATGATTCCTTCACTTTATTCATTCAGTAACACTTTACAATAAGGTGTCATTTGTTAACATTAGTTAATGTATTGACTAACATGAACGAAAAATGAACAATTAATGTATTACACTATTTATTAAGCTTTGTTAATGTTAGTTAATAAAAATACAGTTGTTCATCGTTTGTTCATGTTAGTTCATAGTGCATTAACTAATGTTAACAAGCACAACTTGTGATTTTAATAATGCATTAGTAAATGCTGAAATTAACATTAACTAAGATTAATAAATGCTGTAGAAGTATTGTTCATTCTTAGTTCATGTTAACTAATGTAGCTAATTAATGAACCTTATTGTAAAGTTTTACCAGTGTTACCATTAATTCTTATCAAATTTTGCCCAATTCCTCATACAAAGCTATTTTATGACTTGGAATAAAGCACACAATTCATATTGGCTACTTTTGCAATATTAATAGAGTTTTTTTGAGTAATCACAATGAACTGGAAAAGAATAGCATGTACATTTTTCACAAATTCTTCTTTCGTGTTCCACGAGTTTGAAATGATACGTATAATGTATGAATGTGCAAACATGTGTAATGAATTTTAATTCTTACTTCCTATGCATAACAAAACATACATTTTTCATTCTTTCTTTTGGAGGTCTAAAAATCCTCACTGGCGACACGTTTACATTTTGCATGTCCGTTTCAGACTATTTTTGGTCTTCAGTACTATACTACAGCTGATTCTCATTATCCCATCTGAAACAGGACAGTCTTGTCACTGACCTAAAATTGATCTTATGAATGAATTAGTGCTGGAGATTTGTAGACTGCCATCAAGAGCGTGTTTAATTAAAACAGTAACGATTCCTGTCCATGCATACAAATGGCCCACCCTTTGTGTTCTCTTGAGCCACTCCATCCCCTCTGGAGTGTGTTATGGTAATCCAGGCTTTCATGCCTACTCTGGGGTTGGAGACACTACAAAGGCTTGGCTAAACCTTACTCCTGTCTCCACCTTCCAGGAGAGTCAGTACTCCAGTGACTCCATAATGAAACAAACAATCCAGTGGTGCAATCAGTGTCAGTGCACTCACCCGGAGTCTTTGCGGATGTGTTGTCTCTCTGTGGAGATGTGATGGACCCTGTGGTCATGACAGAAGTGCCTCGATGTGGGTTCGGCTGAAACGCCCTCCTTGGCCTTAAGGCGTCGATGCACCTCCACAGCCACTCTGTGGAAGCGCGTGGAGCCCTGGTTGATGACGCTAAGCAGTCTGCGGCTGTGCCTCAGCGGTGCAGGCGGCGAGCGTCCGAGACTGTTATACCCGATGGCATCCTGGAGCTTATCGATCTGGGACACTTTTGCCTCTAGTTCCCTTTGAAGGCTCTGTAAGCGCTTCTCCTGCGCACGGAGCTCCTGGTCCCTCCGTGCCAGCTCCTCTTCCAGATGGGTGATCCTCATCTTCAGGGGCTCCACAGACTCCCATAAAGGAGCCTCTTTTATACCGGAGGCCAGGCAGGTCTCCTCTAGCCGAGGGGCTTTGATCGAACCGTTCCCCATGATCAGAGAGTGACTAGGAACCATAGAGAGGCCTTTGGGCTTTTAAATGTGTTCACTGGTTGGCCACTGCAATCAGAAGATGAAATATCTAGACAGGGAATGTCCATTCAGTCTCATTATGAACGATAGATACAGTGCTGCTTGAAAGTTTGTGAACCCTTTAGAATTTTCTATATTTCTGCATAAATATGACTCAAAACATAATCAAAATTTCACACAAGTCCTGATAATAGACAAAGAGAACCCAAACAAACAAAGGAGACAAAAATATTTTCTTTGCCATTTATTTATTGAGAAAAATGATCCAGTGTTACATACCCCTTTTGCAACAATAACTGCAGGTAAATGTTTCTTGTAACTGCTGATCGGCTTGTAGGAATTCTAGCCCAACTCTGTGATGTTGGTGGGGTTCCTCCTATGAACTTCTTGCTTCAGCTCCTTCCACAACATTTCAATTGGATTAAGGTCCAGACTTTGACTCTGGCATTCCAAAACATTAACATTGTTCTTCTTTAACCATTCTTTGGTTGATGTCCTGACATTTTCCTTTAGAATTTGCTGGTATAATTCAGAATTCATTGTTCCATCAATGATGGCAAGCTGTCCTGGCCCAGATGCAGCAAAGCAGGCGCAAACCAAGCTACTACCACCACCATGTTTCACAGATGGGATAAGGTTGTTATGCTTGAATGCAGTGTGTTCTTTTCTCCAAACATAACGCTTCTCATTTAAACCAAAAAGTTCTATTTTGGTCTCATCCATCCACAAAACATTT
>NW_015662039.1:870621-939435 GCF_001515625.1 Sinocyclocheilus rhinocerous
ATCTGTCTGACTGTGGATTTGTGGAGTCCAAACTCTTTAGAGATGGTTTTGTAACCTTTTCCAACCTGATGAGCAACAACAACTCTTTTTCTGAGGTCTTCAGAGATCGCCTTTGTTCATGCCATGATTCACTTCCACAAACATGATCAGACTTTGATAGATCCCTGTTCTTTAAATAAAACAGGGCAGGCAATGACACCTGATAGTCATTTCACTGAATGAAAACACCTCTGAACAGATGGACTCTTAATTTCACCTTCAAATTAACTGCTGATCCTAGAGATTCACAAACTTTTGCACCGCACAGATATGTAACACTGGATAATTTTTTCTCAATAAATAAATGAAAAAGAAAATATTTTTGTCTCATTTGTTTGATTGGGTTATCTTTGTCTATTTCCAGGACTTGTGTGAAAATCTGATTATGTTTTGCAGAAATATAGAAAATTCTAAAGGGTTCACAAACTTTCAAGCGGCACTGTATGCTATTTTCAAAAATTGTTTTAATCATGCTTCTAATTAAAATTGTATAAAATGTATTTGTAAAAAGAAACATTACTACATAACAATTTAAAATCATTCAAAATTATAAATACGTTTCCTTTAAAAATATTATTTAGAAATGTATATATATACAGTCAAACCAAAATGTATTCAGACACCTTCAACATTTCTCACATTATTATAGTTTATAAAATGGTAATAAAATATGACAAGAACTAACAAATTAATCTTGGTAATGTCAGATAACTTCGATAGAAAGGTATGTAATGAATTAGGTTGAATAGCTGTCAGCTGTTAAATTTAAGTACACAATTAGACAATACCAATTTAGGTCAACCAATTACCAAGCAGTGCTTAATTTTGTTCAGTCTGTGGTGTAAAAAGGTTGCATTAGCAATAAAAAAAAAAACACTTAAGCAAAACATGGTCAGGTCAAAGTGTTTGTATAGCAAATTTTTATCCATTTTATTGGAAGAATTTTTGGGTATAATATGTCACAGTTTACTTTATTTTGCTGTCCTTACTTACATAAATGAACTATAGTGTCCTGCACCCACTAGTAAAAAAAAATAAAAATAATAATAATAATATTTTTTTGTTTTACTGTATATATATATATAGACACACACACATGGCCAATAAACACATTTTAAGACCTTATCACACAAGACAGTTCAGACTACTGAATTTTGTGGAACTATTAATTATTATTAATAACAATAATAATAATACAATATGTTTACACTATTATTGTCCAGGGAAAGTATAGCTACAGTTTTTAGTAAAGATAGTTAAAACACATCTGACAATAGAAACGTGAAAAAAGACCAGTAACATCATTGACTATGAATAGCAGATAAATAACTCTTTGACCCGAGAAACTGAAATATTCCCATTCACCGAGACTTCGAGCATCAACATTTGATTAACAACTAGATTGCCATTTACGATTGTGAACTCTGTAGCCTCTTAAATTACGTACAATGGCGTAAATTATCTGCAAAATCGATATTAAACGCAATTAAACGCAGCAGACAGGCAAAATGTTGATTTGCAGGCTACTTACCACCTGTCAGTGTGTAATGCAGTTTCCACTGCTGGTTATTTGAGGATAATTCAGACGCCCGCTCCTCCACATTTGAGCGATCGATCGCTCTGAGCGGCGCAATCACAGGATGAGAGCTTGAGCGCTCACACTCACCATTCATTCTACTGACATCTAGCGGCGGAAGAGCAGCATTACACAGGACAGGATAAACCTAAATCAACAAACAACACCGTCTCACAATTTATGATGCATATTTTGATTTATGAATACATCACAAACATATTTTGATTTCTTTTTTCATGGTTTCCAGACTATCCACTATTCCATATAACAGTATTGTGTCAAGACTCTCTGCAGTCATCTGCCTAAATTCTGATTTGTCATTTATTTAAAATCACAATTTGATTGTCAAACAGAACAGTTCAGTCCGTGCATTTTCATTATTACATTTCCCTTTATTTCACTGGCTAATACAGGTTTGATGTCGTTTTTTAAAAACAAACAAAAAGCTAAAAAAATAAATAAACGAAATAAATAAAAAGTTTGTTCCATTATGAAAAAAGAGAGACCTTAACAAAACTTTAAATAATAATGTTGGTTTCTCTAGAAGCATATATTAAATCAACAACTGAATGAACTTTGACATATTTATTCAATGCTTGATTTTGAACATTTTAAAGAAGGGAAAAGATAAACATAACCCTAAAGTCAACCTTTAGTCAAACAGACCGTATAACATGTTAGTCAGACTGCCACTTTAAATGTAAATGTATACAAGTAGGTGCATAATAACCATGCAAGTGGTTGCAATTTATCTTGCATTTGCACTTCCTGTACAAGCACAGAAATAAATGCCCTCTTATCCATTTTCAATTACATACAACAACAGTATTAAAGATATCACACAAAATGTTTGATAATATGTTTGTTCTCGGTATGAAACACACTTGAGTTTGACTTGTTTGTGAGCAGCAGGTGAACAAAGTCTAAACTCCTTCTAAAAGACAGCAGTGCTCACGTAGGCAGTGATGCAGAGATCCAAATGATCCAAGAATAAACTGGCATCAAAAACTACAACTGACAAGTTTGGTTAATGTTCCTAGCTGAACTTGACAGCTGTTTTGAAAGTGTACTCCTCATTAAAGGTCAATTTATACTATGGTAAATAACTGACTATTCAAACATATATATATATATATATATATACATTACATAGATATCTTACAAAAGAAAAAAGCTGTATCAAAAGATTATCTGGAGAGGTGAATATTTAAAGGAGTAGTTCACCCAAAAATGAAAGTTTTCTAAAAAAAAAAAAATTTTACTCACTCTTAGGCCATCCAAGACGTAGAAGAGACAGATCAGAACAGATTTGGAGAAATTTAGTAGCATTACATCACTTGCCCAGCAATGGATCCTCTGCAGTGAATGGGTGCCGTCAGAATGAGAGTCCAAACAGCTGATAAAACATCACAATAGCAACAATTATGGATTATTATGGAAATTATTATTTTAGCTGGAAGCAAGTAAAAAAAGTCTTGATGTATTTTTTTTTGTTACAAACACGCAGCTTTTCTCTTTACAGGATCTTAATTGATGAACTGAAGTCTAATGGATTAGCCTACGTGTGGATTATTGTGATGTTTTTATCAGCTGTTTGGACTCTCATTCTGACGGCACCCATTCACTGCAGAGGATCCATTGGTGAGCAAGTGATGTAATGCTACATTTCTCCAAATCTGTTATTATGATGAAGTAACAAACTCGTCTACATCTTGGAAACTTACATTTTTGGGTGAACTACTGTATTCCTTTAAATGCTGTGTCGCAGATTTGAATCTAGTCAGGATATTTATATTGGAGCGACACGTTATTTGAAGAGTACACTGTACAAAGGACAATACAAGATCACAATGTTTGTCAAAAGGGAAATGTGTAGAAAACGCCTGATGTACAGTACAAATATTATATTCTTGTTCAAAACATGGAAAAAGTCACACACACTTCAATGTGCAAAATTATACTGAGAAAAAAGAAACGATGCCTTGTGTACAATAAAATGAAAAACACTTTACAACATGCCCTAAAGTAAAAAAAAATCACCCAATGCTAATATAGTATAATGCATAAGATCAGATTCATCCTGTTTTTTGAGCATTGTAAATTTAGCATTATGTGAGTGGGTCCAGAATGAGTGATACACGTGCAACCAATTTGAGAATATAACAACTAAAAAGTATTTCTCTTCTTTTTGGCAGTTATTATAATCTGAAATTTGTTGCAAATATGAATTATTCTGTACCTACTGGCATAAAATAATGCATGTCTGTAAATGTACAGATGTCAACACACTTAAAAATAAAGGTAACAGTTAAAGGGCTTTACAGCCTGACACCATAAATCAGCATGACTTACAGCCTAATGCCAATTCTTTAAAAAACAATTGATGCACTGATTATTTGTGATTCAAAGATCCTAGAAATCAATCAAGAGCTTTCTAAATCTTCAGAATATCATATAGTCAAGACCTTTAAACAGTGAAAATGTGCCCCGATAACCCACTGAAGAACCTTTATTTTTAAGAGTGTATCACTACGAAATGCTATTTTTTTTAACACATATATCATTCAACTTTAAGTCTTCAAAACAAATAAAAGTAGATTTTCAGTCATTTATAATCCAATAATCAAAGTTTCAAATAAACACATTTTAACATGACCATTTTTTAGTATTTAATTCAGATTACCATGAAAACAATAACCTATACTGATGAGAAAATAAGAGGCTTTAATGAGTTGAATGCAAACTCATTTAATTTAAATATTAATTATCTTGTTATCTGGATAACACCTTAATCTATTAAAATGGACATAATGGAAGATTTAATGAGACTCTACATTTACAGTGGGTTTATATACAACCAATCTTTTCTGAAACAGTCAAAGTATAATATAAGGAATGCTTGCATTAGGTTAAAAAAACATAGCTGCTGGTACATTTGACACCACATCAAAAAAATCCAGGTTACAATTTTAAAAGTAGGCTAATTAAAGATTATTTTCCCTCACAAACCCTGTTATGGTTGATGTGGTGTTGTCATCTCATAGCAGTACTGTATATTCTGTGATTCTGGTAATAATAACAACCAAAATTAGCTTTCGTGTCAAAAATGATTTTTTTCTCTACTCAGTTGTAGGCATAAACACTTCATATAAACAAATAGTTTATCTGAAGTTCAAACGTGTGCTGAACCAATGATAAATTAAACGCCCAATGTGTCACTGCTGGTTTAAATTAGTTGCTTTAGCTGCCCCAATACAATCTGAAAAGTACAGCCGTTCTGTACGAGTAGATTTACCCCAACAAACTGCAAAGTTATTTGCATTTCAAAGAGTTGGCAAAATATACAGATGGAGTCAGCATTGGCATCTATGTTTACAGCAGTGAAATGTTGCATGCATGTTGCAACACCATCAAATGCCCATGTTGCAATTTTTGAAAACTGTTTTTGTGAAGTAACATTTAGTTGGCACATTGAGCGTTTCGACTTAGTTATGGTGATAGTCTTTCATGTTGACTTTGTTTTCAGCTGTACAACTTATTCTATTCTCACTTTTTAAAGTTAGACTATAACATTATGCTATGTACAAGCACAACATTATGTTGTATGAATGTACTGTAATACATGTGTGCATAATGCAAAGCAGGACGGTTATGCACATCCATGTTAAAGGCGCAGTGTGTAAATTTTAGCGGCATCTAGTGGTGAGGTTGCGAATTGCAACCAACGGCTCAGTCCCCCGTTCACCCCTGCCTTTAGAGAAGCTACGGTGGCCGACACAGGTAAAGATGTTGTCGGTAAAGACAGCAGAGAGCAATGAGATTTCTTTACAAAGGTAAATTAAGGAATTATATTTACTTAATTATTTAATAAATCGATGTTATTGCGAATATTAATGTACTTGTTCATCAGTGTGTCAGTGTTTTATTCGCAAGAACAACAAAGTGACGAAACGCGCTGTGTAGAGCAGTTTGTCCGTTTAGGGCTACTGTAGAAACATGGTGGCGACTTCCATGTAAGGGGACCCGCGGTGTATGTAGATATAACCCACACTCCAGTCCAGTAGGTGGCGGTAAATGCACCTTTCAGTTGGTTTGCCAACCGCCAATAAAATTATAAGAAAATAAAAGAAGATGTAGATATAAATTGCTCAATCTACGGTAATGAAAACATAACGGTTCATTAAGTAAGGTCTTTATACACCTCTGAAAACATAGTTATGTATATTATATGGCATTTCTGTCAATAGATCGATGTAAATATTACACATTGCACCTTTAAATACTACTAATAAACGAGAGTAGGAGTGAAGTGTGAGGTTACATTCTACCTGCAACTCTCGACAGAAGGCAGTGATAGTTAGAATCAGGAATCATCAAAGATTTTGTCTTTCTTTGGTTTGTCTGGAAACACAAGGACACTCAGACCACATCTGCATGTTCAACGAGCTGCGCTGGATCCTCTGATCACAAACATTATTTAACATCGTCAGCAACAAGGAACGAAATGTGCTAAAATGTTTCTTTCACATAGTGAACAATATAAAAGAGAAAGCAAAAGGTGTAAAACTTGGAGAAAGGACAGGCTACTTCTTGCATTATGTCTTTTTTGTAGTCCAGTCTCACATCTGCCGCCCTCTGGAGCCCTTCAGTACTACAGCACGCTTATACAGGAAACTAAACCCTTCAAACAGCCACCAAACTCAAAGATCTCCCAAGATCTCTTCAAGTTTTTGTGTTGCTTATGAAGGAAATCGAACCAGAAGCTCGTGGATCTCACTGCAGGATTACTTCTTGGCGAGCTGGAACGGATTCTGACCCTTTTAATAAAAGAAACATACATATTTGTAGCGGACATCTGCAGCAATGACATACGGAGAAGGCCTCACACAACATAACACAATCCTGAAACCCACTGATGCAATTTTCACACTTTCGTCAGATGCATATCACAATAACAAGCACAACTTCAGCGTGTAAACATCCAGAGGGTGTTAATTTTTCTTAGTCTCTGTGTAAACGTCATGTCATAGCTATGCAAACAGAGAGTTAAACAATGAGAATCTTCTTAGGATATCAAATCAAAGAGAGAACATATGAATAAATAAGACGTGTTTGAAAACGTTTTGGCTTTTTACAGCCATTTATTATCTTATATTCCTCATGTTGACAGCATAGCTTCGACATTATTGTTGACATGTCTCAAAACTACTTTGGCAGAGTAAAAGCATTAAGGCACATGTTAGTATGAGGTATTACAGACAGATAAAATGTTTATAGACACGTGATTACAAACCATGCTTAACTTGATATTAAGTGGCAAAATGGAACCTGAATAGCTTGTCAATGTAAGCAGCAGCAATCCTACACAATCCACTTCAACACTGAATGAACATAAAACAAATAAAACTATTTTAGCTAAGGGCCTTTTTATGACCCTGATAATTTTGTTGGGAATAAACATATTATGATGTAAATGGCATGTCATGTGATTCTTCATTTTTACTTATGGATGAGGTAAAATGGGACATACACTACCATTCGAAAGTTTGGAGTCACTTACTCTATGTTCACTAAGGCTGCATTTATTTAGTCAAAATACCTTAAAAACAGTAATATTGTTAAATATTTTTGCAATTTTTAAAATAACTGTATAAGCATGTAATTTATTCCTGTGATCAAAGCTAAATTTTCAGCATCATCACGGTCACATGATCCTTCAGAAATCATTCTGATTTGCTGATTTGCTGCTTAAAAAGTTACACTTTTGATCAGTTTAATGCATCCTTGCTTAAGTATTATTATCTTAAAAAAAAAAAGACTGACCTCAAACTTTTGAGTGGTTGTGTTGATGCTTATTAACAAACACAGATATGTGCTTGACAGTGAGCAGCAATATGTACGAGATAAATTAAGACTAAATTCATTGCCTAAGTATGTAAATTACATTTATCGACTATGCTATTAAATTGCCAGAAATAAGAATAAACATAGAGAAAAAATAGCTGCTCAAAGGGCAAGGTTTAGGCATATTTACATGAAACCCATCAAGGCAAAGCACTGCGTGTGGACTTAAGTCATTCTTTTCTTTACATAAAGCCATTCACTAATTCAGTTTTAGCAATAATATATTTGGCAAAAAATGGCAGGTGATTATGGAGAAAACTCACTTAACAAGCCATGCAGTGCAAATGTTCAAAATGTAAGCACTGAAACTCATATAAAACAACTGACTTGTTCTACTATAATTCTACTGCATGTAGTATGGACTTTGAAATAAGTCATTTTAATGTTCAGTAAACATATGCAGTTACAGTGTAAGCTCATTAGGTGTGGTGTGAACATGTTAATCTCAGAGCAAAGGGTTTCCTCTTACACACAAGGCCAATTTGTAACTCCAGCCCCACTAATCAGTGCAGCGTGGTCCGACACAACACATTAAAACACCATGATACAATAAGTTAATAGGCACCTATCAGTTAACATAATGCACAAATATCATGCATATGCTGCCACAGTATATTTCTTCCTCCATCAAAAAAAAACATCTTGACATAATGCATAGGTACAGTATAAAGTCCATTACATAAACAACATTACCAGTAATAAAAATAAACATCTGTACAAAAGTCCTGCCAGTATTTTTATGGTTTGCTGTATTTTCCATCGATATAACAGATCAATGGCAAAAAAAGTACAAAAATAAATATTCTATTTACAATCACACATGGCACTCAGGAATTAATGTCACTGCAAAACAAGAGGCAAAATGATTGAGTTATTTTCAAGCACACACCTTCCGAGCAAATGGAGGTATAGAGTTATTCTTAAAATGTTGAATCGACAGTAAATCTCAAATCATATTCTAAACAACTGATCATAAAGTATCATATTAGCAGACTGAAAATGTTTAGTTCTATATTGAGTAATGCTCAAAATAATTTCTTAACCAATTTGTATTACATTATGATTACACATTCTAAACTTAAGATAGATGACTGTTAATATATTCACTTTTAAATCTATACCTCCATATGACAAATTCAGCGCACGAGTTATCATAGTAAGGATGGTATGGCCACAATTATTTAAAAACCAAAATGTTGATATGATCAGTCAATAGAACTCACTTTATTCCAACACCCTGGTACTGGCAAACCATCATCACCCTAAAACAAAGAAGAGGAGTGGTGAAGAACGGTAAGAATTAGTCATTTTCTTGAGAAGGGAGACATAACCGTATCCGTGCGCATATAGTATATATAATCCTTTCATAATCACTTTTGAAACATACATTTCCATTTCCCCTCTGCAGTCAATCAGTCAATCAATCAATAGATGACTGTCCGTGCACACAAACATAAACACATAGTGGCAACTAAAATTATAATTTTATAATAATTATACTATTCTATCTATCCATCTACAGTATGCACTTGGATATTTCATTCAATTCAAAGTGTTCTCATTCTTGACAATTTAAATGGTGTCCATGAAAACAATGGTCAGTCAAGATGCCTGCTTTTTGCAACAATGCATTTCCAGTAAACACTTTCTCTCATGCAGATATCTGTGGTGACCCATGGATGCTCCAATTTACTGGACTGAAACAGATGTGGTGAAATGTAGTGGAGGATTATTTAGACAAAACGTGGGTTAGTGTAAGAATATTGAATACAAAGATAAGTGAAATGAAAATGGAACGCATGCAGTCATGTTAAACATTAAAAAAGTCAACTAGTTTAGTAGCAACAATCCTATTTTACAAGTAGTCTAAATATTTTATCCACATTCAACAGAAATCTAGAAAGTTAAACCTTATGTATCGGTGAAAACAAACTGTTAGATTTGTATTATTTTATTATAGAAATCAATTAATTGGTTTGAAGCATTTTTAAAATGGCTAAAAATTAAGGGAATAGTTTACTCACCCTCTGGCCATCCAAAAAGTAGAGTTTGTCTCATCAAAACAGATTTGCAGAAAAGTAGCATTACATCACTTGCTCACCAATGGATCCTCTGCAGTGAATGGGTGCCATCAGAATGAGAGTCCAAACAGCTGATAAAAACATCAAAATAATCCACAAGTAATCCACACCACTCCAGTCCATCAATTAATGTCTTGTGAAGTGAAATCTAAATGTGTTTGTAAGAAACAAATCCATCATTAAGAATTTTTTTAACTACAATATGAGTCCTCTATCCATAATATTGCTTTCGCCAGTGAAAAAGTTGTCTTGTCTGAATCAGGAGAGAAATATGCACAGATCAAGCATCGTTTACAAGGAAAAAACATTACAAAGCAGTTCTAAACAAATATGTCTGTGGATTTTGATGTGAGAGGACAACAGTGGATGGACTTTTTCACTGGAGGAAGTATTATTATAGATTTATAGACTAGTATTTTAACCCGAAGCGATTGTTTAAAGTAAAAAAAACAAAACAGCTGTTCACTTCATAAGACATTAATTGATGGACTGGAGTCATGTGGATTACTTATGGATTATTGTGATGCTTTTATCAGCTGTTTGGACTCTCATTCTGACGGCACCCATTCACTGCACAGGATCCATCGCTCAACAAGTGATGCAATGCTAAATTCCTCCTAATCTGTTCCCTTGAAAAAACAAATTTATCTACATCTTGGATGACCTTGGATGAAGTGTGAGTAAATTTTTATATTTAGGTGAACTATTCCTTTAGAGTTAATTATAGATATTAATACTGATGCATGCAAGAATTTTCCGTCCTATTCTGTAACTCTTCTCTCTCCATTCCTTAAACGGGCTATGCTGAAGCCTTATGCAGTTAGAAAGCATGACTGGTTCAGGAAGGCAGGAAGCATGCGGAATAAGGAAAGGGATAGACAGCAGCATACCACGGGACACGGGGCATCTAGCCCGTCCAGGCCTGGCAGCCCCGGTTCACCTTTCTCTCCTTTAAAGCCTCGGAAACCCTGTTCATGAAATCAATCATATAAACATCCTGTTGTCCAGCTACACTGGCCGCTCTGTTCCAGCGTCTGATTGGCCCAGAGCACTCTGGACCCGAGACTGACAGGAAGAGACCTGCTGCATCCACAGGGCTGGAAACTCACATCATTTAGTTACTGAACTAGGGGTTCCATCCTACTGTGTTCAGCAGAACCATATTCCTGTCAGTCTTACTCCTGAAAAGCAAACATCCCATTGAGAGTTCTGGTGCCTAGTCATTTTGAATTCAAATCCCCATCTATAATAGTTCTAATATAATGCGTGAGTAACATATGAGTCTCTATATTGTACATACGTTGTAATTCACAGACTTCGACCAGAACTCTTCTGGGCATCTGTTAGTGTTTATTACACAAAGACATAAGGAGGCGTGGCTTTCGGGAAGTCTCCTTTTGCCTTAGTGCTGCACGTTGAACGAAAGACATACCAAGGGACACGGGGCATCTAATCCCGGGGCTCCTTGGTCTCCCTTATCCCCTTTGGCCCCCCTGTTGCCTTTCTTGCCCCTCAATATTAATAAAAAAACAGAAATATTTGGTAACATTATAAATGTTACTTTACTATAATTTATTTTTATTTAATGTGTCCTTGCTGAATAAAAGTATCAATTTCTTTCAAAAGAAACAAAACTATATACTGACCCCAAACTTTTAAACAGATAAATGATAAATGCCTTCATGGCATCTATATTGTAGGGTCATTCCAACTAGAAGTGCCTGAAAAGATTACTCAAAAGTTATTTTTTTAGCCCTATATCTAAACCTTTGAAGTCAATGGCGTATTGGGTGATCACTTCTGAATGGAACGAACTATGTTTTTATTCCCCGATCTTGACATCAAACGTTGTCTCCAATAAATAGACAATCTGTGATTGATTCCATATAGAACTCTTGAGTCGATATAATTACAAAGGCTAATTTACAAAACTGAAGAGGCACTAAAACAGTTTAATCAACATCCCTATGCTTTATTACTAATTAAAACCAGATCTGCTTTTAGAGTGTCATGATATTTATGCTCAAGTCTGCACGCGAATTGAAGGGTTCTTCAGAGGAAACTATTACATTTAAGCTTTATAAGTCTTCCAAAGTGGGATCTATCCAAGCTAGGATACAGAGTTCTAACATTCCGCACAGCCCTCATCATGACTGTTATTCTAACACTTAATGGAGGAAGAAGAAAAAAATCTAAGTGGAATTACATTATGAATCAACATGGAGCTCATTTTCTAATCCTGTTTGACAAATACTGATTCTATAAGACTGTTTCTGAACTTTTGGCTCCCGACTGGAGTGTTTTTTTCTAAATACTCTCATCAGGATGTCAAAATGAGCTCCGCACTGACATAATGCCTTTTCCCACATTGCTTGGTTATGTGCCTTTTCAAAAGAGATCCAGATGAGGCTTTCGTGGAACAATAAGAACTCTGTGCATTAGAATAATTGGGAGAAAATGAATGCAGGTTGGTAGGGAGGTCAGTGAAGGATATGAACAAAAGTAGGAGGTGAGGAAGAGGAGGAGTATTAACCCAGGCTACAACATTAGGATGCAGGAGGAGCAGGAGGAGGCCAGCGAGTGAGAAGGGGACAGAGAGGATGACCCGGCCCGACTCAGCAAAAAGAGCCACGGACACAGGCCAAGGTGCGGGGGGAGGAAAAGGGGATAGGAAGACCTGTGGAAAAAAAGAGAGGAAGACAAGGAAAGGACAAGAGTAAAAACAGCACCGTGTCCAAAGGTCCTCCACAGCACCTTCCACTGAGCACAATTATCCAAGACTTGAGTTATTTGGTCCTGTTTACTACTACATGGCCAGTGGAGGATGCTGGGAGGAGCACTGACATGTCCTGACATTCAAGGTGGGAAACAATCAGTCATTAACTGAGGAAATTAGTGTTAATAGGATCGAGGCATTCAGTCTAGGAGGATGAAAGCATAGGAAAAGCATAGAAAAGCAATGGTCTATTCATATTCTTTTTACAATAATATCTCTTTTGCAGAACATTTTAACTTTAGCCATTTATATCATACGTCAGTTTTTCTGTTAATCATGCAAAAATATATATTTTTGTCTCTTTAAAGGTGTTTACATACTCTAAACGTGTCTATATACTAACAAAATAAGAACTGCAAAAACAAAGAGAATAATTGCAAATAAATATATGTATATAAGGATTAACAAAAATACTGTTCTGAAATAAGAATATATGTGTAAATCATGATCAGTGAACATATACAGTGGCATTTTTTAAATGTAATACTTCAATGACTAATTGAATCAATTTAACTTGAATTTCATTTGTGCATGTGTAAATCCTGATGCTTCATTCATCATGATTTGAGAATGAAAGGGCATGCTTCAATCTGTACAAAAAAGTCACATGATCACACACATTTTCTTATTTAATTAATGACTATTTAATGATAATTAAATAGTATAGAAATTACATTTTACTCAATATTTACTGCATAACACTTGTGTTTTCACGTTTAAGCATTTTAGATTTTAATTTTCTTATTTTCAGACTTTTAGACCTCACTGTATATGTACACATATTTTCTAGCAGTAAGCAGTAGCCATTCTAATTTCTTATACCCAGCATGCTTCTGCTTGTCTCATTAATTAAAAATTATAACAATTACAACTAATATTGCATAATTTTTATTTGAACAAATTAAATAACCACAGGTTTTTTTTAAATAATGGACAGTAGCTAATGCTTAAAAGTTTGGCAGATTCATGCTGGTTTAGAAATATCATCCATCCCTTTATTTTAAGAAAGTGGACTCATGTTATTGTCCCTTAAAGTCACAATAACATATTCTACAAACGCATTTATAATCTTACCCGGTTTCCTTTTAATCCCGGTGGTCCTACTAAACCCTGAATGCATAGGGGAGGGAAGTTACTGATGGTCCATTTTTCATTTGAATGCACTTATATGTGGTTATTTGGAAACAGTATTTGAAATGTTAAAGTGTGCCCTGGTTCAGCACTTACAGGGATGCCTTGAGGCCCAATTGGTCCAGCTACTCCCATATCACCCTTTTCACCCTGTAAAGTAAAAAAGACATTATACATTATACTGGCATTATACTGAACCTATATTACACTGGACTTTACTCCTCACACAATCAGTGAATACTTTATTTTAACTAGTTGACAACAGGCCATTGAAATATTGACGACACTCACAGAGCAACTAGTTGCATTACTATCCTGCACGTGCATTAAACATCTAATAATTCAACGATTGATCAAGTTTTTTTTATCACCTAAGCAATGTTGTAATCAGTGTTGGGGGTAACGCATTACAAGTAACATGAGTTACGTAATCAGATAAAAAATTTTCAACAAGTAAAGTAATGCATTACTTTTCAGTTACAACAAAATATCTGAGTTACTTTTTCAAATAAGTAATGCAAGTTACTTTGTTTTCCCATTTATTCACTCACACCTCTCCTGTCTTCCTTTAGGCACTTCCTTCAGGCTGAGGCTTATTAATTTCACTTTTGGTGTGAAACGGGCTTTTACAGCTGCCAAAAATATAACTTTTGGGTTTTTTGTTATTAAAGGGGTCACATGATGTTGCTAAAAAGAACATTATTTTGTGTATTTGGTGTAATGAAATGTGTTTATGCGGTTTAAGGTTAAAAAAAAACATTATTTTCCAAATACTGTACATTATTGTTTCTCCTCTATGCCCTGCCTTTCTGAAATGCGTCGATTTTTACAAAGCTCATCGGTCTGAAAAAGCGAGGTGTGCTCTGATTGGCCAGGAAATGAAAAATTTAAATCGCATCATATGACCCCTTTAAAGTCCAGGTGACCAAAAAAAACGTAATGCATTACTTCCCATAAAACGCAACTAAGTACTAGTTACTTTTTGAAGGAGTAACGCAATATTATAATGCATTACTTTTAAAAGTAACTTTCCCCAACTCTAAATGTAATTATTTGTGATTCAAACTATACTTCATTTGGCCAGTTGTCATGATGCTTGCATTCATGCCTACAGCATCATCAAGGTTTTTATAATTTTGCATAACACAAAATATTACTAGAAACACCCATTTTGAAGCCTCATGCATTTGTTTCTAAATTGTACTAACCATTTCTCCTTTTGGTCCTGCAGGCCCAGGTACTCCAGCTGGTCCTATCAGACCCTTTGAACAAAGAAAACGACATGCGTGAGCTTCAACAGAGGGCACAGCGGTGGGTTAAGAGTTTAGAGAGGGAGAGAAACTAATCAGTGTTGAGCACCAATAGATCAACAAACTTTTCTGAGCCGAATAAGAGCAATTTAAACTCCTTATATATGTTTAAAAAGAGCTATCCGAGGACCAATCTGCAGAGGAATTCCACAAAACTCCAAAGTTTGTTGATCTAAGTGGAAATAAACAGACACACAAGTAAATATAACAGCGAATCCATCTTCCATTTTCCTCCCATGACTTGGAGAGGAATCAACAGAAGGGCTGTTAGACATCTTGCTTTTTCAGGAGTCTTGCTTCTCAGCCATTTGTACAGTTGTATGTCGTGAAATCATTGTTCATGCAGCCGCATCCCATCATGCTCTCTCCTGGTATGACATTACAAGATCAAAGCTTGTCATGGAATGAAATAAAGCTCTGAAGCTGTGAGGGAATTAAGCCTTCGAAAGGTCAGAGTTCAAGCATGTCTGAATTTTTTTTTACAAAGGTATAGAGGGCTGCGACGGCATGAAATGCGAAAGGATTATTCACTTTTGTAGAGCACGATGTGCATACTTTTCAAAGAAGGAGAAATTGCGTTTCAGAGAGAGAGAGAGAGATGTTTATAAGTGTTTGGCCATGCTCCCCTTCAGTCACTCGCGTGTTGACAGGTTGAGAAATCAACCGAGCGTGGTACCTCAGGAAACAGCAAGAGGCAACAGCCAAACAGCTTAGGGACAAAGTCAAATCAAAGTCATACTCATGCCGATGCAACCTCAATAGAGATCTAAACAAGGCCTTGACCATTAGACAACACAGAAAAGACACAAAACACAGAAGCAAGCAAGCAACAGCTCAATCAGAGGCAGACAGACAGAACGAGAGAAGCAGGCGGAGGGAGAAACAAGAGAGGGATGGATGGAAATAGAGGGGTGGATGATGGGAACGTGTCTTGCGCCACTCACCACTGGACCAGGCCTGCCGTCTAAACCATGAGCCCCCTGGACAGTGTGTAAAGAGTTAAAGAGCGAGAGGAGAGATGGAGGTGGAGGAGAGGAAGGGAGGAGGGGAGAAGTGTGGGGGGAGGTGAGTGAAGCAGTGACTCGTGTGCCACATAAAAACAACACTAGTTTTGATGGAGGGGTGACGTGTTGAAGATGACATGTGAGAGACAAGCAGTAACTCCTTATAACGTGACTTTAGCATCTTATTGTCTTAGTGCAAGTGTGACTGCTAGTGAACAGGACCTAAAGTGGTCCATTCAATCGTATAGATGGTGATAAAATAACAACAGGTGGCATATACATTCCAGAAGAGATGCAAAAACTAAAAATAATACTTGTAAATAGTTGTTCGGTTCCAAAACCTAGTGAGCTACATTGCCGTTTGCGGCCTTCTAAGGCAGCATGCTGACTGAAACGCAACCTCGTAAGTGACTGAACTGGAACACTATACATAGAAAGCGACTTTGCGTGCCACACAAATAGGCTAGCGCTCCTCACGAGAAGTGCACAGGAGACTTGATTTAGCCTGCCGCTAAGTTAAATTTGATGATAGCATGTTGCTAAGCTAACAAAACAAACAGCCTTTGTGCTAGAAATGAACATACAATGCCTTTAAATTATGGCAGCTCACTAGGTTGTGGAAAAAGTAACATTACCCATCCATGCTGCATTTTCTTAAGCAGCATTTTAATCTTGTTTTCAGTAAAAATCAATAAACATTTTATTTTACTTCATATTTACTTAAAAATGCATAATGCGCAATTTTTTCCCCCTATTTTACCACATTTCCAAACTGCTTTTGCTTTAAACATATATGTAACACAATGTTGTGAGGTTTATGTTTAAAATACTTTTTTATTCCCTTTTTTATACTGAAAATCAAGACAAAAATGCTGATTAAGAAAACTTTCTTGATATCTCAATTTCTATATCGCAGATTCAAAACAAAAGTAAAGGAGTTACTGTGCCATTGATGATGTGACTAGAATAAGTTAATCAATGACTTTGACACCATAGATATACACTAGTCATGATGTCAGGAAAAGACCCCTGAAATTCATAGTAACAAAACCTATAGCATGCTATTTACAGAGCAGAGAGAAAACATTTTATAAACAACCACATACAGTATTTTGTAATAATAACATGAATGTCAGTCAGTTACAGTAATCTGAAACCATCAAGAACTTGTTGGTAATCTATTAAAATGTGTATAAAACAATGTGACAGGATGATTACATGATAACACTTGTATATATGATTGCCAAATGTGGATATTCACTGATTCATGCAATGTGACGACACTTAGCCATGAACCATGACGCCTAGTTACAAAGACACATGAAATTGCAGCACATTGATATTTGCATTAAGGGGGGGGGGGCTAAAGCACAAACCTTTCACAAAACATGCTTTTCCACTAACGCTGCACTCAGGAAAGACAAAAACATCTTGATTCAGTTGACAAGATTGTATGAAAACTATCAAATTAATTATGCACTGGTATCACAGGTATTTTTCATAATGAGCGATTTGATAGATCGGACAGCTTTTTATCTTACATTGTACTGACTATAAATGCAATGCACGTTTATCAAGTATCAAAAACTGGATTATAAGAATCAGAAATGTACTTACAGGGAGTCCAAGATGGCCCCTATCTCCTTTCTCTCCTTTCCGTCCAGGTGATCCCTTCTCTCCTCTCAGGCCTATTCCTGGTTCTCCCTAAAAAGAACATATGAGATTTAATGCCTCGTTTAGCATATGGCAGTAGACAAATAACACTTCATTTTACATTAGGTTGGAATACTTACCTTTGGTCCTGGCAAACCTGGAGGTGACTGATAAGCAAAAATTAATAATTATTAGAAATCAGTATCATTTTGAGATGTTTAAAATGAGTTTCTCTTCATAAATGCACCATCAAATGGGGAAGAAAAATGCACTGATGCTCCACAGATATGCATGTAATATGACTGCTGTTATCATACGCTTTTATGAAGTAGACATTGTCCTCACCAATGGCCCAACTGGCCCTGCAGGTCCTGGAGGTCCAGCAGGCCCATAGACCTGAGAGAGAACAGATAAGGAAGTCACCATTAAGACATTTCATTCAATATATTTCCCAACTTAGGAAACACATAGGGGCTCTATTATATAATGAAACCCCATAAAACCCTCTAACAAGTGCAATCAGCAGCTAAATAGTGTGGAACATACCAGTTCTGCTTTATCTCCTTTCTCCCCATGTTCACCTTTCTGACCCTGAAGACATTATGAAAAAGCAAAAGGATAGGAATACTGAATTCTACCATTCATTCAAAATAAATCAAACTGCCATGACGAAATACACTGCATCCCAAAGTCATGCCGTGTCTTTTCAACAATGACAACAATCTGTTTGCTTGAGGGGCACCATTGCGTACCATTAGGCCTGGCAATCCAATATGGCCAGGGGGCCCTGAAACCCCCTTTTCTCCAGTAGGGCCATCTAAACCCTACAGAATGAGGAAAGAATAAGGAAATAGACATTAAAATTGGCTGGGTTGATGAACATGACTTGAAAGCCTTGTAAACAAGGCCCACAACCAAGAGGCCTTTGAATTCATAGCATCCAACATGTAGGATTAATGATTAGTAAACTGTAGGCTTTCAAGATGCAATGCTGCCCACCCACCACAAACGCTTTCAAAATTCATCAAAGCACTCAGCATGATCCCACTTGCTCAAATAACAATGACCACATTTACACGCAACTCATTTTCTGATTAAGGTCTATATTCTGGTTAAGCATTTAATCTGAAAAAGATGTTTACATGTTCCACAGTTATTGCAATATGTTCTTTTAACCAAATTATCCCAAAAAAGGCAAATACAAATGCATTGTCCTCTGGAAATACTGGGAATGCTTTCTTTTTTATTCAGTTACAGTCAATATTCCAAACGAGGGTTACATGAATCCAAACTTTTCCTTACATAAACCAGATATATTAGTAATTTCTAGAAACTGAAATATTGGCTTAATTTGGTTAACTTTGCAGTTGGGTTAATGTATTTACATGATGCGTACATAATTTGAATATTATGATATTTTGATATCAGAATATTCTTTCATGCAAGACCTTTTGTGGTTATTTAACAATTCAGGTGTAGTCAGACAGACTATATATGATGGGAATGCTGGGTATAGTCACTTACAGGTGATCCTGAGGGGCCCATGTCTCCCTTGTCTCCTTTTGGCCCAGGCAAGCCTATGACTCCTCCTTCTCCCTGAGGTCCCTCTGGTCCAGGAGGGCCAAAGGGTCCCTGTTCTCCTGGCTTTCCTCTTGGACCCTAAGAAGCAAACAGGTACAATCACTCAGCATTATGAAGTTTCGAGAGTTGTGTAAATGCATCCACAAGTGGACTAATGGCAGATTAGTGGCTAAAATGTGTTTCATTTATAGTAAATGTTAATTATTATTTACCTTTTCCCCATCAAGACCAGGGGGACCTGGAAGTCCAACATCACCCTGAGAAAAAAAAAATGTTATGTTTAATGCAAAAGAACAAGGTAGCCTACAATGACATGTCTTAAACCATGGAATGCATGCTGCTGAAAAACTTCCTCAGATCTCACCAGAATTGTATATGAATATAATCTAAAATTCTCCTAAAGTTATACACTAAGGATAGAAAGGGTAAGAATGAGAGAAGTTGGTCAGCTACCTTCAAACCGGGGGTCCCAGGAAACCCTGGAGGTCCAGGCAGACCAGGAGGGCCCTAAAATAAAAACAATATATACTTAAACATCTGAAAGTAGTTGTCTATTCATCTATGTGTGTGCTCAAATACGCAAACAATATCAAGTTATCCAGCTTCCCAATAAATACTTTTTTCTCAACAAAGAATGACACTTACCATTAAATGCACATTGCGTATATCCTGAAAAATAAAATAAAATTAGTGCCTTCACATAATACAAATTAATCTGTTGAATCTGTTATATGAGGCCGAGAAGTGAATATGCACTATAACTAAATCATAATCAAATTGAAGATATTTATATACATCAGAAATAAAGACATACATTTTCATTGTTGTTGATTAAAGATTTTCCTGGCTCCCCGGTTGGACCTGGTGGACCCTGTTGAGCAATGGGGAAACAATCAATAATATATAGCATTATTTCTGATATCAGCCATTCACATCACATTCAAATCTGGTGACTTGTTTGCATTATTTTCTCTGTCAGTGACACATGGCCTCTACTCACCCTTGGTCCAGATGGGCCTTCCTGGCCATGGTCACCCTACAAATCAAAAACATTAATTTTGCTATTTTTTCCAAGGACATATTTAAAATATAACAATCATACAAGGTCATGTAGAGTTGCAATGAACTAGCACTTATTTATTTTTTATTTTTTTTAAAGTCAATTGCTCACCTTTATGCCTTGATCACCTTTCTCACCCTATGAAAAGACATGCAACAATGAAAGTCAAAATTTAATTCTGACTAAACCATGAGCTTATTTTGTTAGACTGTGCATGTCACACCACATCAAGAAAGAAATTCAGCAGTGGACATAAGGTGGAGAATGAGGGGTAGGTACCTTGGGTCCAGCTTGTCCGGGCTGTCCCGAGGCACCTGGTTCTCCTTTGATGCCAGCTCCTGCAGCACTAGGATCGCCTTTCTCTCCCTAGCAATAGATAACAATATAGGAGTTAACATTCAAAGATTCAAGATACATCTCTATATAACGAAGGCGTATAAAACATTCTAGTGTGCGCATCTTGTTCCCATTTGCTTTTGAAGCATTACAGTTGACGTCTTTAATTCACCACAGCTGCGGTACTTCAAGACAGGGAGTGAGAATAAAGGTGTGGTCACTGAAATACAACAAATATGGGCCGCAGAATATGAGGTCACCTTCTAGGGCTTCTGTTTTGCAGAAACACTAATTAAATCATAACAATTAACACATTAAAAATGTTAAAACAGACTGTCTTCTTCCATTGCCTGCAGCACTGCAAGCCATGCAGATTTAATGCTCGCTTGCATGTGCATATGAAAATAAATGGAACACAAAGTCTAGTGAAACCGCAACGTAATAATTCCACATTGTTAAGTTTCAGTACAGACAAAATAATATCTGAAAATGACATGAAACAGATACATTTTGACACCAAAAACAAACAGAATTGAGTGCAGACAGTCAGGTCACCACTTCATAGAAGTCTTTTAGACATGCATGTGTAATTAAAGTCAAATCAATGCAATTCACTGAAAAATTAAAATATGGTTATTTTTATTCAGCCTCTTTTTATTCTAAACCCTTTCCTTTTTCTGTGGAACACTAAAGGTGATTAAAAAAAAAACTCAGCCATTCTTTTACTATAAGATAAAAAACTTAAATTAGAAATGTTGCTTAAGGAAAAAAAAAACAGCTGAAATATTAAAATTACTAAAACTAAAAAATAAGAATACATTCACACTACATTGAGATATATTTAAATATTAATAAAAATAACAAAAGCACACTTACTAAAACTTACATTTAAATTTACAGTAAAACATAATATCAATAAATAATATAATATTACATAAATAATTTCTAAAATAACACTTCAGTTGGTTAAATAAGGTGCATGATTTGTATGGACCACTTTTATGGTGCTTTATTTTCTCATTTTGAAGCTTGAAAATATCATTACATTTCAAAGAATTGCCAAAAAATGTTCAAACATTTAAACACTTAATGCACGGAAGAAAGCCATACATGTTTGAAATTGCAAACGGGTGAGTAAAATTCAACCTCAATATTCAACATCACATCTAAAAAAACTTCCTGAGGGTTTAAGCCCAGTATCAGAACTAGCACTTATGCCAGAAACAGCCACAGCACACATTTGGGTGTACCTTGTAGCCCCGTTTTCCAGGGATACCAGAAACACCTGCCTGACCCTTCATAGCGACAGAAAATTCTTCATTACTTTAAGAATGATCAGCAAAATGTGTTAAAGATACAACCACACCAAACCAGGCCTTTACCTTTCGTCCAGGGACACCTGGGAAACCAGGCTCTCCCTGAAGGTTGCGAGGCATCAACATTAGGAAAACAAAAAGAGAGAAAAGAAAAACTGTGAGAATAGACCTAAACATGTCCTCAAACCCTGACCTTTGAAAATCAACAAAGGGATCAGCATCATATATTTTGGCTGAAAAAGTCATTCGCAATTTCAACTGAAGATTATTCTCTGTAATCATTTAGACAAACACTGTTTACGTCGATCGTAAACCCCCAAGGGTCTATCAGATGTCATAATTTCTATTGAAGCGATTAGACAGCACGCGCTGGTATCAATATTTAGATTGGTATGTCGAAGTTTTTGCTCTCCAGGCACGCAAATAGCTGATCACTAGCAGTGCCGCAATGAGCCGGCCCACAGTTGGATTGTTATTAATAGTAAAGAGCACAGCTATTTAATTCATGTCTGTTATCTCAGACTAATGAGCAGACATGAAGGCAGTGATCTAAAGACACAGCTGCGGCTGCATGCGGACACTCGACCCATCGAGCTCGAGGGCTGCTGGGGGGGTCTGACTGCTAGTGGCACCATCCGTCTTTCTCCTGCCATCTCATTCCTCAAGTCTCAGACGCCACTTTACAGTGTCAGATGGTGAGATGCTTATATGTGAGGTGCCTGTATAATGAGCAATCAATCACGCTCTGGTGTGAAAGCAGCTTTACATACAATCATAACAGATAAGACTGAGCGTTTTAGCAGCGGAATGCTTCTGGAACAGCATGCAGGGTTCTGGGAAAAAAGGATAGTTCATTATAAATAAATGGGGATGGATAGAGGCTGTAGTAGAAGTGAACTACCTTCACTCCTTGTTTCCCAGGCATTCCAGGCATCCCTAGCTCACCCTGCAAAATCAGCATTAATTACTCATCTTTTCAATACTTAAATGGTCACATTCACAAGCCAAAACCAAAGATCGCACTCATAACGCAAGCAAAACACCACTGAAAGACTTTCACTTCAGCAGATTGTTAGACATGATGACAAACAAGTATTTCCCAGCACATCTGCTCACCACTGGACTGGACTGTATGTTGAGCTTTGGATGCTAGATTCTTAAAGCTACAGTTCGCCTGAAATTAAAAGTCTGTCTTGGTTTACTCATCCTCATGTCGTTCCAAAGCTATATGACTTATTTTCTTTTGTTGACCACAAAAGAAGATATTTTGAAGAAAGTTGGTAACCAAACAGTTTTGGTTTCCATTGACTTCCATTGTATGGACCAAATAAATAAATAAATAAATAAAACTCAGAATATCTTCTTTTATGTTCAGCAGAAGAAAGAAAGTCAAGAAATTATGACAAATTAAATTTTGGGGTGAACTACACATTTAACTATCTTCAAAATGCAGTTTCAGTGGAGTTCAGCAATTACAAATAAAATATACATTTCTAATGCATTTCTAATGTACGAAATGGCTGCAAGCCAAGCATAGCAATTCCACTGGAGGAAAGAGAGTTTCATTTAGCTTCAGTGAGAATAAGTAGTGCAATACTAACTTAACACATCACTTTTCTTAGAAAGAAGTATTTTAACAAATAATTATAATAAAAAAATTCAAAAATAAAAATCTCCAAACAATCAACCAGCTTCACTAGAAAACCAATCGCTAGACTAGCAGCAAACCACATCTAATCAGCATATAGCAGTATGGATACTCGAGTTCAAGCTGGTCTCTTTAGTAGGGTTATCAAACACACAAACAAACAGGTATATTAGCCAGCACTCAATCACTACATTACATGGTAGTGCCACACGAGAAGCGTTTTACAACATGTCCAGAAAGTCTCTACAGAAAACAACGCATGCCATTTGGAGACTGGCGGCCAGACAGCAGGCAGTTGAGGGCAGAGGTCAAAGATGGCATGAAGACTCCAGTGAGTCTGAGCAGGGGGCAAGTGGCAGAGCCTTGCATGGCATAACCCGCTCTGACAGGTGCAGCGGTCAGACCTTGGAGAGAGCTGCAGGTTATCAAGAGAGCCAGACGCCATATGTGTGTGGTTTGATATGGTATTAATTATACTAGGCACTCTAGTGTGCTTTTGGGCCTGAGACAAGACTGCTTGTCATACTCAGCTGCCTTCATAAACGCTGTCCAATCAGGCACCAAGAACGGATGGCAGGGCTTGGACAAGGCAGAGAGTCATATGTGAGTTTATCCGTGTTCCCAGTAGATGAAAGAGCCTGACTTCATGTTATCGTCCCGTTAAGGGAATGGAACGATACAATGATTGTTGATCACTTTATTCATGAAAGAGCGACTTCTTGGACACATGTTGAAAACAGGAAGTCTCTTTGATCTTCTGCATTTCCAATCAACTCACACCTTTCCGTTATAGGCCCCTCTGCCCATCGTCATGTCTCCTCCAACTCCATCCGCTTCTATTTTAGAGCGAATAGCGCTTGGTGAGGCAGAGGCTATAGTTGTGGACTGACAGAGGCTGCAAGTGATTTATGGGAGTGCTAATCTTCAGGCTAAAAACGATGAGGACGGAGCCTTTGGAGTTGAGGGGAACTCTGGGAAGGTGAAGAGAACCGTCATCAGCACTGCGGAGAAGTGGCTGCATTCTTTGCTGACAAACTTGATTCCTTCAGGACAGTTCATAATAAGTAATGACTTACTTTGGCTCCTATGAAATACGAGAGCATGGTATACGTGCTTGGCCCGAGGTATAAAGAGAAAACGGATGAATGGAATTTCCAAACTAAACCTAATAAGTTCCATTTATATACATCAACATGCATCATATACTGCACAAAGGGTCCTTGTATGAAGAGAAAAACAACTATAAAAAAATGTAGTTCTGAGTCTTAAAGACGCAGTGTGTCATTTTTTAGCAGCAAAAAGAGTAATAGCAATCCGTTTGACTTAACATTCTGACAAAATTCATAAAATGTTGGATTTATGCTTTAAAAAGCATAATCTAACATTTTGTGAAGGACATTCGCCATGGCTCATTTATTTGATCAAAAATACAGTAACAACAATAATATTGTGAAATATTACTGCAAATTCAAATAACTGTTTTCCATTTTAATGCATCTTAAATTGTAATTTATTCCTGTGATGCAAAGCAGAATTTTTAGCATAATTACTCCAGTCTTTAGTGTCACGTGATCCTGCAGAAATCATTCTAATATGCTGATTTACTTCTCAAGAAACATTTTTTATTATCAATGTTGAATCCATTGAGTTTGGATACAATAATACAATTTTTGGGGATTCTTTGATTTATTTAAAATGGCACTTTTTGTAACAATTTAAATGTATTTGAATGTCTTTAAATTACTGTTAACATTTATTAATTTAATGCATCCTTGCTAAAACAAAGTATTAATCTTACTAACCTAAATACAGTAGTATATTCTCTGACAACATGCCTTAATACTGTACTTCAATACTTTTACTTCAAATTAATGTATTTTTAGGATGTGAAGAAAAATTCCTTTTGCAGTCATTTATTCTGTTGCGGCCACATGTAGCACATAAAAACTCACTGTAAAATCATTGTAATGCATGGCTTCTCCTGACTTATTGCTTTAATAGCCCTTGGGTTCTCTGTTTTATCAATCCTGGTCTGGAGGGGAGTGTGTAACAGAGAAGTTTTGAGAGCCAATGTCAAAGAGAACGAAACAAAGCGGCTCTCATTTGATCTCTGAGGTGCTGCACTTTAAATTCATGTCACGCCATCATCTCTCGTTCCTACTTGACATAAGATTCTAATGGCAGAGGAATCACATGTGTTACATGAGTGAGAGTCTTTCACTATGTTTGTGCATGCCTGATTTTTACTGTAAATGTGTGTTACATTTTTTTTTTCCATTGGAGAGAAACACAGACAGTCTTTAACAGCCTCACTGAATACAGATGAGGCTCACCCACTGCTGGCTGCAGGAGTAAAAGGAGTTAATTTAGCATTTGCTTATCTCCTTTTTATCTCATAAATTTTCACTGGCTTTCACTACACAAAACCTAATACTAACTAGTAATGACAGAGACAGATATGACTGAGGGAAGACAAATAAATGTTACTGTGGCGATACCATAGTAAAGTGATGACATTGTAAAATATTGTGGGTATACAATACTAGTTAAATGTTTGGACACACTGGACTCAATCTGTTTCTCATGATCTTAAAAACTAATTGTACATTATATACATTATTAGGCTGAAATGCTTAAAATGTAACAAATTAAAAAATTTAAGTCTTTTAATGCATGAATTAGAACAAATAGAGATGTAAAAGCAAGTGTGCATCATACTGCAGAATGTGAACTTCAATACTGTTTAAAACGTATCCCAGGATGCACCTCATTAAGTCAGTTGAGCAGAGCTGAAATGTAGACAAAGCTCAAATATAGTCACTAGACTAGAGATTTGTTTACTACATAAATTCCATTATTTCATAGTTTTGATGACTTTAATATTATTCTAAAATGTTAATTGATAATAGTAGTAAAAAAATGAAAAATAAGAAATGTTTCTTGAGCAGCAAATCAGCATATTAGAATGATTTCTGAAGGATCATGTGACACTGGAGACTGGAGTAATGACTGCTGAAAATTCAGCTTTGCATCACAGGAATAAATTACATTTGAATATATATTAAAACAGAAAACAGTTATTTTAGATTGTAACAATATTTCACATTTTTTACTGTATTTTTATTAACTAATTGCAGCCTTGGAGAGCATAAGTGATTTTCAAAATCATCACAAAATATCTTACTCATCCCAAACATTTGAATAATAGTGTATCATGTTATTTACATTCCAATATATTAAAACAAGCAATAGCTCAGTCTTCAAACAAACCGTCTTTCAACCCCAAAACCCACGCAAAAATATTTCTGCATTCAATTAGAGGCAGTGATCAAGTTGTATATATATAAATGTATAAAAAATCCTAAATATAGCACTGCTGCAGATGTGCTTATTCATCTGTCAGCTCCCCAGATGGTATGTCTGCTGAGTCTGATGATGAAAACATTCATATATTTAAACACAGCACTCGAATGCAGCAACACAAAGCAATGTCATGACAACAGACCTAACAATCGAAGAGTATGGCAGCACATGTTTGGCAGGGACAACGGCAGGTAGCAAAAATAAGTGTGCTAAGTCCATCAAGCAGCGTGTAACAGGGGGTTCTACACAAACAGCAGGGTTAGAGGCCTGTAAATCAGACGCACAGGTGCTCAGATGAAGGAAGTAGGGAATGTCTTGAGCTTGCGGCCTGTTTTTCTCTTAGCGTGCAATCCCTCTGCTCTCTCAGCATGACTCTGGGACTGAGTCATATGTCTTTGTGCACATCCTGGTTTCAGTTGCAAAGCATTTGTCCTGCCCTCAGCCCTTGCGAGTCCTCACTTTGGTAACGTAAGCTGGCGTCTATCAGTGGTGCCGAGTCAATGAGGGTGCTTGAGTTATAGGAATGTACATTTAGGACCGACTGAAAGGAACGTTTCACTCGAAAATGAAAATTCTGTCATTATTGACTTTCTGTGTGATGAACGGACCAAATCTTACTGGCCACTGTAGGTCTCAACCTCATGGCTCTTGTATAGCACTTTGGAATAATTACGTTTTATAAAATGGTTTTGAAAGAAGTGTCTTATGCTCAACAATGCTGCATTTATTTGATCAAAAATACAGTAAATACACTAATATTGTGAAATATGATTACAATTTATTTATTACATTATATTAAAAGAGAAAACAGTTATTTAAAATTGCAATAATATTTCACAATAATGCTGTTTTACTGTAATTTTGGCTAAATAACTGCAGCCTTGGTAAGCATAAGAGACTTCTTTCAAAAACAATAAAAAACGAAATTATTCCAATCTTTTGGTAGTGTATCCAAGAAGTATCAGAACTTTGCTGATCATGCAAAAATATTACGATAGTTATATTTGAGCTTTTTTTACACACACATACAAACAAACCACCCAAAGTTAAATGCATAGCAAACTACATTTCTCAGGCAAAGTACCTTCTCCCCCTTCTCTCCTCTTTGCCCATCCATCCCTGGTTCACCCTACACAAATGCACAGATGGGGACATCTTCAGCAGAGCAACACACACACACACCACAAATACACACAAACTGCTGGAAGCCAACCGGAGCACATACGCAGACATGAGCCATGTGATCCCAAACAAAGTCATCAGATGAGAAAGACTTTTCTTCTGGCACACTCTGAATTAAGAAGCCAGAAACAATAAATCGATAAAGATGATGATCTAGAGTAATCCTCTGATCCTGTAAGCATCAGGACGGTTCACTATACAGGGTGGTCGAGGGGAAGGCGGAGGGACGTGCAGAGGAAATGAAAATTCCATCAAACTCATAGTAAAGGATTTCTGTGAGACACAGAGTTCACATAAGATGTCTGGCCCATGGACTCAAGCCTCTGCTTCCTCTCTCGTCTGAACACAGGGTTTATTAAACACCCCATGAAATTGTTTGGCAAGCACAGTTTTCTTTCCTGTGTTGTTGTAGTTTCAACTGAAACAGGTTTGGGCAGGACATACAGTATATAAAAAAGTCCTTAGCTACAGTACATCACAGCCACAGCATGATATGTTATTTGCTAGTCAAAGGCAGTTGGTTATAGTATGTATATAGCATATATAGTATATGCGATTTATACACTACTACAGTATTACAGTATTTTATTATGAATCCATTTTTTTTTAGTTAACTTTAGTAATTGAAGTTTATTTTTTAGTTAACACTACATTCAAGTTTATTTTTTAGTAAACACTACGTGCTTTTGTAATTTTTCTATTTAGCTTTAAATATAGTTTTATTTCAGTTTTAGCTTTAGTAATTTTAGTACTTCAACTTATTTCTTTTAGTTGTCAAGATAACATTTCTAACTTTCATTTAGGAAATAGTGCATATGAGGTTTTTTATGTAAATGTATATGCTATTTTTTATTTATTTTTATTTTTTTGAGAGAAGATACAGATGTTGACAATATTGATGACCTCAAAGATAACAGACATTGAAAAAAAAAAAAAAAAAAAGATTATTTTGATTTCATGGAGTCATATTTTTTCCCCTTGATGCCCGTTTACATATGACCAGTTAGTTAGTCATTTAATGAAATGCTAGCACCAAAAACAGTCATTAATAATATTTATTTATTGTTTGTTTGTTTGTTTGTGCCTTTAGGTTGCTTAACTTCAGTTTAGTTTCTGTAAATGCCCTTTTGGGACTAAGAAGGACATTTTGAGTTCTGTAAGTTACAGTATATTTTCATAATACATTGGACTTATTTTTTATTGTAAATTATCAAGGAAAATTGGCTTCCTCCTGATATGACCCTTTTAAGACATCACACCCTGTGTTTTCCCTGGCCAGTCCACAAAGATGAGTTTATTCAGGCTCTGCTCATCTATCATTGTTGGCTTTACAGGACAACACTCGGCATTAAGCAGCTAGACAGTCAGAATAGCGGTATCCTATAGGGACTATTTGTGCATCAGCAGGTGTAAACTTTACGTGCGTCCCACTCCTGTTTACAGGGCAAACGTCTCCCCAGTGAGAAACAGTGTAAGCACTCCAGCAGATGCATGTCTTTACTAGGAGCAATGCCTCATACATGTGATACAGTCATACAAACATAAATCTTCAGATGTTTAGATTTACTCTCTATAGAACACTGCTCCTTCAAGATACAGGTTGGAATCTAACAAAACACAGATCTATGCCTGATTTGAATAAATCCAAAAGATGACATGATAATCAAAACTGAATGCAAATCGGAGATTTCCATACACAGAATAACAATAAATGTAAAGGTGAAGTGTGCAATTTATGCGTCACCACACGCAACTGGCCATTGGCCGATCAAACAGATAGCCCCGCCCCCAAACTCATCCTATTGGTTGAGTCAATGTTGCTATGTTGAGCTGGTCAAGATCAAACAAACACATCAATGTTTTCATAGCACCATAAAGACGGGGCAGTCAACCTACAAACAGGTTACTTACAGTTGAAAGCATTTTAACATCAACAAAATAACTCACATCGCTTTTAAACTTCCAACCATTATTTAAAAAACAGTAAAAACAAGAACCACATGTGTTCCTTACCTTCATTCCTTCATCTCCTTTAATTCCCTAAAGAGAAACACAACAAACAAAGTGATCAATATGCTATGAAATGCAAAATGAAAGCTTCTTATAAATCAAAAGGTAATGCTTTTCCTTGGTCTAAAACAACTAATTTACATCTATCACAGCAACAGGGTAACATTAAAGTCAGCAGAGTTTCAGTTCACAACATCATTTATCTAAACAACCCATTCAGTCTCCCGTTTAGTGGAGAAATTGTTAAAGCAAACATTTCTGTTCTGTCATATTCAATGCCGTATGGCTTGGCAGCGCTGAGTAAATAGCTAAACATCCATGAAGACGACAGACAGTAATTTTTCAGAAATAAAGTCTCATGGGAGGAAGGCAAAGTCAGCCGTTGATTAATTGTGTTGGTAATGTGCCGAATAACGTGTCTCCTCTGATTTTAACCTTTTAATTGCAAATCCATTGACTTGGCCCTTTGCCTCTCTCACAGATGAGTGTAAAGATGTCTCTTTTCAGAGTAGAAATAGTAGGCCAGACAGGAGACAACCTCAGTTCACAGGGGAGAACACATTTTAGTCTCCCTCCATAAATCTCCAGTTTTGTGAGCATTCATGAGCGCAGCACCTGTCAATATCCAGAAGGCGGTGCAGTTGTGCAAAATAACTGCTTCTCTGCTTTAGCACAAAAGATTTCACCTGCACTAATATGAGATTGAATGTAAACGTAACAAACACAATGCTACTTCAGTCTCTCATATAAAGGAATTTTCCATAAGCTCACTGTATGACATGCTTACTATCAATCTAGCTTTAGCTATTGACTGGGTGCGTGTGTTGGACCTGAACTACGTGGCTGATGGAAGAAAGCTCAAGTTCACAAAGGTAGATTTGGAAGGGAATGGATATGCAGGTTGTTCCAGAGTTCACATGTGTAAAAGCGTAACACAAATCCAAGATTGCGAACAATATAGGTTGTATCAAAGCAAAGCAAATTCAATTCCACATGGAAAAGATTACATGTGGTTTTTGTGCCAACATGTATCCCTCACAAAGTGTCAATCAACACACTTGTAACTGTACATAGGCTAAGCTATTTGACCCACTGTTCTGTTCTGTGCTATTCTGGAAACAAGAGTGGAATGAGGTGGAAAGATTGTTATGTGCAGGAAGCAAAAATAAAAAAGAAGACTAACAGTTCAGTTCAAGTTTGGGGTCAGTTAGTTTTTTTTATATATATATAAGAAATATTTTTATTCAGAAAGTGTGCATTAAATCAATCAAAAGTGATAGTAAAGGCATTTATAATGTTATTTATTTTTTAAACAAATCTTTTTTTGAACTTTTTATTCATCAAAGAAAAGAAAAAGAAAAAAGGTATCATTGTTTCCACAGAAATATTGATAAATAATAAAGCAATCAGCATATTAGAATGATTTCTGAAGGATCATGTGACACTAAAGACTGGAGTAATGATTTGCTTTGCCAACACAGGAATACAGTTTCAATTTAAGGATTGCATTTTAAAATATATACAAATAAAAACAGTTATTTTAAATTGTAACAGTATTTCACACTATAAGTGTTTTTACCGTATTTTTGATCAAATAGATACAGCCTTGGTGAAGATAAGAGACTTCTTTCAAAGGCATTAAAAAACTTACTGTAGCGTATTTTATGCTTTTCATAGCATTACACTAAGCCCCATGTACTATCTTAATTCAATCTTGCATTACCTCAGGGGTAATGCACTCAATGACTTTAGAGTTAAGCACATTGCTCAAGGGGAAGACAGTAAAACCCCAAACAGATGCTGTTATCAGCAGCCCCCGGTACTTTGAGCAATTCCACCAGTGCTCCAATGGTATTTAGTCTTGTAACCCAAACAACAAAGGTGCCGCCCCACTGGCTTAATCAAAACTATATGATTTGGGTATCTGATGTCACCTACAGACTGTTTTAGATAACACCCTCTTCTGTTGAAGGCCTGATTAAAGACGGAAGCGAGTATGTAATACATCTGTGTTTCCTACATCCTTCATAAACTTCAAGACTTTGACTGACACAATAACACACTGTAGAAAGCTAGTAATCTCTGAATCTGACTCAAAGGGGGCTGTCAATCTGAAGTTACCCTCTGTGTTGGGATTATGTAATGAGTTGACACAGAAGTGATGGCTGACCTGTGGAGCAGGTTAATTATTTAAGCTGCTTAAACCAGTCAAAGGTTACAGATTCCTACCTTGGGGCCTTCAGGTCCACTTGGACCAGCTTCACCACGATCACCCTGAGAGATGAGGACAAAATCGGTTAGAGAAAAATGGCCATGCAGAAAGAAAAATGGAGTTTGACCCAATCAATTGTGTTCTCTCTAATCCACTAATATTTTATCTGTGCTCTAGCATGACTTTAAAGTGATGTGCCAAGTTTCTTTTTCCACTTTGAAACTCTTCATCTAGCATGGCGATTGATGAGCCTCACATTCAGGGCTCTGCCCTTCAGCTTAGTGGTTTTCAATCACTCTGTTGAATGATTAATTGATACATCACTCCTTCACAGTTCAGCTTAATTCCTGAAGGTTCCTCTGAGAAGAAGGATCCGTTTCTAACAGTTTTGTTTAAGCAATCAACAGCAGTGCCAAATTTCTAGTCCTAAAATGTGGGATTTGCCGAATGGCCTTTCGGATAACACAAACGTCTGCTCACGTTAGGGATATGCCGGTATCAAATTTTCATGTTGCGATTAATTGCTAATGCTTTTATCACGGTATGCGGTATTATCATGATATTGAAATTTAGTTTTTTTTTTAAAGTGCTGTCATAATACAGTATAACAGGTTTAATAACGTTTTTCTTATAACAAAAATAATTGAACATTTAAATACAATAAAGCAATACAGAACAATGTATAAAGTTAAAAGTTTTACACAGATTAAAGTGCAAAAGAACTATAAAGACCAATAGGTATCACTTTACAATAAGACCTCATTAGTTAACCTTAGTTAATGCATTAACATTCACAATGAGCAATAGCTACATTTGCTACAGAAGTTATTAATCTTTGTTTAAAAAATACAAGTCTTAGTTCATGTTAGCTCATTAAATAACACAGCTGCAACTCTCGATTTTAACATCCTGTTATTAAATATTGGAATACCTAAGATTAATGAATGTTCAGAAGAATTTTTAATTGGCAGTTTATGTTAACTAATGAATTAACTAATGTTAACTAATGAAGCCCTAATGTAAAGTATGACCGAACAATAAAGAATCAAAACACTTTCAAACAATAAATATTATTATTTGAATATAATAATATTCAAATATAATACAATAAATTTTATTATTATTATTATTATTTCTGCAGTTTAGCGCCATCTGCTGTCAGAGAGTGAAAGTGCGCTTTCATCCAGAGCGTCTCTCACATGTTCCGCCATGTGCTTCTCGTCTGCAAGTCAGAGTGCTCACACGTCTTTCACACAGCATACAGCAGTGTTGTGCATTTTGACCAGTTTATGGGAAAAGTATTCTTAAAATGCATTCAAAAATCGGAATAATTTGTAATATATAATTATTCACGGTATTTAGAAGTGCCCAAGATAACAATATCGTGCATATTCATTACCGTGATATATCGCATTACCGAATACCGGCACAAGTCTAGCTCACGTACTATGATAGACACACTCACCTTTTGTGCAGGTACACCGGGCTCACCCTATAAAAAAAGCAAAAACAATCAAAGACCTCTTTGGCTTTTATCAAGAAGCCTTTTTATTTGTTTCATATACTCAGAGCTATCCAGTTGTAAAACGGGTAATAAGCAGATCGGTATTCCTTTATTGGGAACTTCGTGTCCAAAGGAGAAAGCCTCTAGTTACAGCTGTTATATAGACTGGCAGGCCATCTTCATAGAGAGCTGAAATGTGCTTCTATAAGGGACTAGTGCTTCTAAATGGAGTACAATTAAAATTCCCCAGTCTAAACTCAGTGGCAATTAACGCATCGGGGAAATACATACTTATCCAACAGCAATCATGGATAATCAATTATGGCGTATCCACCCCTTCTGTACTGGCAACGGCAGAGCAGACCCACCCTGTAGGCTGTTGAACTGTGTGTGAACTTCATGTGAGCCTGTTTATGACTCGCCTGTGGAAAATACTATCATTGCAGAGCAGCTGGACAGCTGTGTGCTTTTCAAGCTTACCTTCAGCCCTGGTAGCATCTACAAATGAAAAAAATGGAAACACGCTTTCAGTTTGAATCTTATTCTGTCATATGGAGCATTACAGACTTCTGATTTCATGTCAAATAATATCAAGAATCTGTGTCAAACATACTTTCAGCTTAGAGTTTACATTGTCATATGGAGCATTAATGACTTCCGAGTTTATTTTACTTAATGTCGAGCCCCCGTATTAGAAAGGTAAAGAAGAAAACACATTCAAACACTCACTCTTGGGTCTTTTCCAGGTTTTCCAGGTTCTCCGGGTTTACCCTATACCCAAAAATGAGAAGGTAGATAGTTAAAACACACACAAAAAACCAACAACAACAAATGCAAAAGTGCAAATGTTAAAAACAGAAATGCAGGAATGTGCAGCCATAATCACAGATGACACAAAAGGGTAAATAAATACATACATACATTTTATTATGTGAGAAAAAAAGAGGCCACAATATTATGGCCTGAGACGATGGCCTGGGACAATGACTTATACAAATATACAGTATAATAGTTATTATACCAAAAACATTTGACTGCATAATCCCATAAATGAACAATCAGAATTATTTATTCCAGAAAACCATGTAACATATTTGATTAACAACGAGCATGAGTTTTGTAGAAAACATTTCCTGATGCAGATGATTTTCAGTGACTTACCGGGGGCCCACTAGCACCAGTTAGGCCAGGAGTCCCTGGGGGGCCAGGAGGTCCCGGTGGTCCTTGCGCTCCGGGCTCGCCCTGCTGAGAGACAGGAAGTTAGCATCTGAGATAAAGAAGTCATTTGGATATAAGGTACAATTCATAACATCAGAGGCAGGGTCCACTCTGATTCAAATCCAGTAATTTACAATAATTAGATATGATTATGATTATTATACTCAAAATCCTTTATACATTTATATTTAGAAAAATACAAAAAAAATATTCATACTGATGAAACAGTGGATTTGAAGCTGAGAGGAACCCAGGCCTGAAGGTTGAGCTGAAAGTCAGGATGAGATGATTGATGTGGTTAATCTAGTTTATAAAGTACCATGTTTGGGAAAACAGATAGTGAAACCATTTTTTTAATAAATTTGGGAAAAAGTTTGGAAAAATTACACATTTACACTTAATGCTTTTAAGGCTTCAACTTTGCAAGCCCAATAATATTGCTTGTGGCCTCACAGATCTTCTTCAGTAAGGTCTGCATCAGTGGCTCTCAACTGGGTTTATTTCAAGGCCCAATTTAAAATTGGAAATCAAATGGCGACCCAAAATTTTTTGTTGTACAAAACTGAATTTCGATCGTTTCGTTCTCTTGGGAGCCAACAACAACAAAGCACACTGTGGTCGGCACAAACCATGTTTATCCTAATTGTAAGTGAACTCAAATTCCATGTAGTCTAGGTCATGTTTTTTTGAGGGCGAGTTTGATTACACGTCCAGCCTTTGACATGAACAACAAAATATACAAGAAGATTTTTCTCCCTTTTAATGGTTAATACGTCTATTTATTTCGCTATTCTAGACAGTTGCATTTTATTATTTACTTTATGCTTATCCTGCTGACCCACTTTTTTGATCCACCAGTTGAAAACCACCGCTCTACATGATCCACTCATGGCCTGTTTTGGGTACTTCTCAGCAAGAGGAGACCTTCAGCACAGAAGAAGACTAAACAAAATCATCTACAGGAAAGTGTCCGGTATTTACAAAGCAAGAGGGATGTGAAAATAGGAAATAAGACTGGACTAAACAATATCCTACTATTCCTGAGAAGAGACCATAAGGAGAACTGATTATTTAAGATTTCTGCTGTGTAATTATTTTTTAAAAAGTCTGTTTTCAACATTAAAGAGGCTTAGTTTGCACTCGGTCTAAGTTAGAATAATTTTCCTTCCATTAACAGCATTCATTTCAAGTCTGCTAGTATAGACAGAAAATTAAGACCTCCTACATGCTGGCAACCGTGTACAAGACTGATTAACCACAAATAGCGCAGATACCGTGACAAAGAAAAGCCTTTCTTTAATGCCGTCTCTGTTCAGTAGCAGTCTGAAGCTCAGAGAAATCCGGAACACATCCATCAGATTCAGATCCATATTTTATCCATTTCTTTCTTGACAGGACTTGTCTAGATTTGATTTATGAGGCCAGATGTAGATCCATTAAATGGAGATATTCCCTGATCTCCATCCAATGCACAGACCCGACCCAACATGAAGACCCAGCCAATCAGCTGCTATAAGTTCTTTCCCTAACAGTGTGGTCTTCGACAGTCTATACCATTGTCTCCAAACATGGTACTCTAAATCGGTGCACACAGACTACACACCTGTAGAAATAAGATGGAGGACGGGTGCCAACCGTGGTCAACCACTTTGTGGAGCGGGCAGTAAAGGCAGAGAGCCTTTTAATAAAGAGGCTGAAGTGGAGGGCTGACATCTCCCTTTAGAAAGACTCAACTTTGCTGCCAAATAAGCTCTCTCATTCTTTTGTTATCTTTCGACTGTCGTTGTGTGGATTATAGAATCAGATTTTGAAACTTCTGTTTTGTTTTGTTAATATGGCAGGAGTCTTGTTCACTGTTCTTAAGGGATTTGATGAGTAACTGTAGATTGACAAAGGATATAAATGTACATTGTGAGCTTATAAACACCCCATGAAACGGCTTAACGAATGTAGTTTAGTTTTCATTTTAGAGAGCAGCTGACTGGACTACAAAAAAGAGAAAACAAAAAGGACATGACGATGAGTGCAAGATTATGTCATCAAGATTTTTGGACCCTGTATATTTGCTAAAAGTTAAACGGTATCACTTTACAACAAGGTTCTATATGAATGCAACATCTAAAATTACATTAAAAATACTTTACTGTATTTATTAATATTGGTAAAATATACATATATGAATACCTTTTTAGCATGTTGTATAAACTAACATCAGGGAACACTTTTAATGTGTCCTAGTTACAGATCAAATGCGTTATAAGTAATAACAGTAAATTATGCATAATTACAAGAATCACTAAACCAAACCCTAAATCTACAGTAAGTATATGCAGTTAATTAATATTACTCAGTACTGACTTGTGTAATTACACTGTAACCAGGATGCACTAAGATAACGTGTGTCTGTTAATATAATATGAACAAGCATGAATTGACAATAAACAACAGCAAGCTTATAAATTAATATTAACCTATATTATAGAATGCAGTAAAAATGGAAGTTTATTGTTCATGCATTATCTAATATTAACAAATTGTACTGGTTTGTAAATGTTACTTGTTAATTTAGCCTCAAAGTTAACAGACATGACCTAAAAACTATGATTTCATGGGGTCTTTAAAATATTTCTCACATCCAAAATTTTCTAGTAGTTGTATTTTAAGTGCTTTATTTACAAAATAGTCTCTAAACGTAGTCGATTTCTGGTATGAATCAGATGACAGCTTAAAAATACTTGAACAATCCCCAAATTTGCCCAACATTATAATAGGATTAGACATACAGTATAAGGACAATCCATTATGTATTAGTGACTTTTATTGCGCTAACGCGCAGTTAAACCAGATGGACAATGTCTGAAAAGCCAGAAAAGGCCTGACAGAAGTTCTTCCTGTGGGGTAGAGTTTATATGCCTATAAATTTTGTGAATTGGACATTATTTTATAAAATAAGTGTATTTCAAGTGGACAATGTCATATCATGACAATGAAACTACTGGCTATGATGTTTGTCTAGAGCTCAGTAGCTGTTAATGGCCTCAGTGAATGCTGGCAGTGGGTGGACGAAGGTTGGCATCCGTAGGGAAGTAGTGCGAGGGTGGCAGAGAGAGATGTACCTTGAGGCGCTTTAGGATTAGAGGGCTTATTGAGGGCATGTTGCGGACGGTGATGGGCAACATCTGCTGAGGTCACAAAGCACAGGTGGGCAACGGTGCACAAAACCACCAGGCCAACAAGTTCACCAGGAGGCCAAAGGGCCAAACGGGCCAGAAAGAGGAGAGGAGGGGAAGGGAAAAAACAGAAAAACAAGTGAAAAAGAGAGTGAACAGTGAGGAAAGAGCAAGGCAAGGGCATAGAGAAAGAGAGAGATGAAGTAGAAGAAGGGAAAGAGAGAACCAAAAAGGATTCAGCATCATTGAACAGAGTCACGGGTCCATCAGAATGGAGTTCTGTAGGTTTAAAACATTTTCACAAATATGATTACACTGTTTCTTATTAATAGGGCTGGAAATGTAATGCACTCCTTTACTTTGATTAATTATTGAATGAATAGTAAATTAATATGTAAAATTGGTAAAAGATTTATGTTCAATAATACATAGATAAAATATAAACTGTATTGACTTCCTAATCCCCTTTTTGTAAAGTCTATGCAATGCCATTGAATTTATTCTGATAATCAACTGACAGGCCTATTAAAACATTTACATATGAAACATTATCATTATCAGTGATAATGTTTCTATCTCCATTTCCACTGTGACGGCATCTGTGACTCTGCAGCAATGCTGTGTAGATCAGGCTGGATTCAGTCTTGCCACAAAGAGAGTTTCGCAACAGACTTACTTTGGCCTGTCCTCCAGCACAGGCGTTGACAATACGGCGTTTCTGTTGAGATCAGCAGCATTGTAAAGTACAGATTGAAGAGTTATTGACCCATGTACACCACTAATAATTGATGTTACCTTAAATACAACTTTCCTTCTTGGGAGGTGCCTGTATTTCGTACCTCTATGCAATGGACTGCACATAAAAATGCATTAAAAGGGACTAAAGACTACTGAAAATGCTTCAGTTTTGCATTCTTTCTCATTTTAATTCTAATTCAATCAAATGTTGGTTTAAATTTTTCAAAACCCTAATACATTTTGTTTATTTCCAGGTTTAAATGGAAAAAAAATACCAAATTTTTAACTCTTTCCCCGCCATTGACGAGTTATCTCGTCTTTACAAGAAAACGCTTCCCCGCCAAAGACGAGTTTTTACAGCTTTTCGTGTTTTCACTGTTATTACGCATCTTCTGAACGAGTACAAAACCTCCCGAACAAAAACACACGTGAACAGGACGGAGAAACGAGCGATCTCTTATGTAAACAGATGCATATGAAAAACAATGCGATCATCAGCAATAGACAGCATATAAATGAAAACTGCATAATGTTACGGAGTAAAATGTTGATCCAGGAAGTGGTATATGTCTGTGCAAGCTTTGGAGGTATTGATGGAAGCGATTTACTGGATTTATGCTTTGATAATCGTACTGAATATTATCCAGATGTAGTTTTTGATAAAAATGTGATTTTCTCACCTTTTTGCTCAAAATAATGCATTTTTTTATGAAACCTACCTATATTCAAGTGTTGATAAAAAAAGAATGTTTTAATGTTTTATAAAACTGATTATTATTTTTTTGTTTAAAAGTAGAGGCTCTGATCTTTATTTTGGTGTATTGCATATTCAAATATTCATACAGCAAAATATACTGGAGGCCATCAAATTTTTGTGAAAATCATAAAAATCGCTGGTGGTGGCTGGCAACTTTTTTCAAAAATGCTGGCGGGGAAAGAGTTAATGGGGTTTCAGATTTTTGGACCATGCATGAAAAAATACACTACCATTCAAAGGTTTGGGGTTGGTTAGAATGTTTTACTTTTGTTGTCTCTTACAGTAATATTGTGAAATATTATTACAATAAAATAGCTGTTGTCTACTGCAATATATTGTAAAATGTAATTTATTCCTGTGATGCAAAACTGAATTTTCAGCATCATTACTCCAGTCTTTAGTGTCACATGATCCTTCAGAAATCAGTCTAAGATGCTGATTTGCTGCTCAAGAAACATTTCTTATTATTAATAATGTTGACAACAGTTGAGTTTTTTGCATTTATTTTCAGGATTCTTTGAAGAATATAAAGTTCAAAAGAACAGAATATATTTAAAATACAAATCTTTATAACATAATAAATGTCTTTAGTGTCACTTTTGATCAATTTAATACATCCTTGAAAAAAAATCTTACTGACCCCAAACTCTTGAACAGTAGTGTATATATTACATTCAATAATTCAAATACAAGATACTGGCTCGCTGAATTTTAGTGTAAGAGGAAAATACAAGCAAATCATGAAGGCAAGTGCTTTTAAAGCTTATCTCCCTGCAGAAGGTTTTTCACCAATTTTACCAGAAAGTTACATTATGTTAAGGTACTCTATGCATAAGGAGGCCAATGAAAATATGAAAAACACATGTTATTTATGTCTTTAAAAACTGGATGCATTTTTGATGATGTATAAAGTTACAGTTGCATAGTGTACCTTAAAATGATATACCACAACCATAAAAGTTCCCTGAGACGTCCAAAGAAAAAGCAGCAGAACAGCTGCGTGTTAAGATGTGTCATTATAAATTCCCACAGTGTTTTCAATCAGTTATAATAACAGGCACCTCTCTGCACCTCCAACAGTGCACGTGGATAAACTAGAGCACAGTTTTCAGCTATGTCTCTCTTTGCAGCAGGACTGTAACACACATATCACGGTATTATGGATGAGGGACAGCGAACAGCCCACAAACCTTCAACATTAGAGCCTGACTGGAGCGCAAAGCTGCCAACGTTTTCATTGGGAGCCCCTGCTTAAAATGGCCCAACATACAAATACACGGACATGGATACGGATACATAAACACACACACATACACACACACACACTCAAGTGATAATTCCCATTTTTGTTCCACCACTGCAAGGTGTATCCTTTCAGTCTAGCGCAGTGACCTTTGGGTTTAACCCTAACTGCAAAGAACCTATGGTACACAACCACCCAAAAAGACCACCCTTATGAGCAGCTTTCTAAATAGTCTACTGCCTCCCATGTGGCCTGGCCGACATGCATGAAAAACAGCTCTGTTTTGATGTGATATAGCTGTATGATATACTTCATACACTTACTTATACACAATAAAAACAGTGATTAAAACTTATAAACAAGACTATCAGCTTTTGTCCTGCTGCTATTACTGTTCTTTCTTTTTCAAGCTAAACACAGATTCAGCAGAAACATCTACTGCCAAGGCAATTTTTCTGCTTTTATATCGCGTGCTGTTTTTGAGATTACATAATTGATAAAATAGCTTCAAAGGGCCAAAATGACTTTTAAATAGGCCAGGGCTGTTACCAAAAACCCCTATCCACCACATAAGAAACTTGGCCGCCTTTTACAGAGAGCCTTATCAAATCCAATTCAGCAGGCTGTTGGTAAAATTGCCTTGTTTACACGAAACTGTGATTTCCCCGAGAGAGAGCTGATCAACTTTGAGGCCCTGCCTTGGCATGTGTTCATGTGCTACCTATCTGAGACAACATCCAAGCTGTCAATCTATTGTTCCTGCCTTATTTCCCATTATTTTGATGTCTCTAATTTAACCGCAAACACATTGTAAATGTCTTTTTAAGGGTAAACATGAAAAATCACTTTGACAAATAGAAGAATATCACGGAAACTGGAATGAAAACATATGCTTAGGATTTTCCAGCACTCAGCTCCAGATAACCTATTTGATAGCTTATATTTTAAAACATAAATGAACAGTGTTTATGATATCACATTATCAACTCAATACGTTCAATAAAACATTCACTCACCCTGTGAGTGTAGTCACCACATACACCCTAGAAAAAAAAAATAAAAATCCATCACACAAAGTCCTCTAAGGCCATTTCACAAATCATAAGAAAATTAGCTGCTATTTTAATGCATTTCATGCATGATTTTACCTTCTCTCCTTTTGGACCAGGTTCACCCTGAAAAATAAGATTTGAACAAAAACTTAAAGCCCATCCAAAATGTAATTCATGCACAACATTCCACTGCCATGTGAAAACTCCTGAGAAATGATGACTATATAATAATACATATTAAAGCAAATGCTTACTGGTACTCCTTTAGGACCACGAGGACCCTGGGAAAATAATCAGAATAACAATATGGAAGTGTTACTGGATTGTCCATGATTAACTTTTCCTGTTTACAAAACCTCTCAGCCATAACAAGCACAACAATTCCTTATAAATTATTTTCTTATGTTAGAAAAGGAAAAACAAAAAAGAAAACTTTTATTTTAATTTTTAAGTAAGCAAAATTTTGCTTGAGGAAGCTTTAGTAGGTTTCAATTGTCGCTGTGTGCTTGTATGGAGGGCATCAGTGGCCGCTTTTAATAAAACAATGTCTCACAATGCATCGTGCTCTATAAAAACATGTAACTCACAGCCTTAGAGCTGACAAGCAGATTGATGAAATGCCTTCAGAGGAGCCATAACATTCATCCAGAAATACTAACAAATCGATTTCTGTAATACAACCATATACGAACAAAAGCAAACGTGGAGCATGAAGAATCTGAGAAGAAACTTGTCAATAAAACATGAAAAATCCAGCTTAGGTTGTATTTGGGTAAGCTATGTATTACTTTAAATGTTCAAAAGCTGTTCAAAAGCTCAGCAGGGGCCGTTCAGCTCTGATGCTGTCTTATAAAGGTGTCAATTCAAAAAGTGCTTCTCTTTTATAGTTTCTAAGCTTGCCGTTTCTCACGATGCTATAAAAGAAAGATCACAGAGGTTGTACTATATTTCACAAGGAATGGTTTCAAGCACACAGCCTGGAAGCATAACGTCTCTGCCCATTGTCTTTCATCACATAAAAGAAAGCTGTGGACTACATTTGTCAAATTGCAGTTTAAGAGGACAGAGCCAACCTAATGTCCTTGTTTTAAGACCCCAGGTCGCCAATGTCATACAGATATTAACATAAAGTCACTTTTGACAAACCCCACTGAATGAAACAGGTAAGTGGCCTCTCTTCTCTCTCTCTCTCTCACACACACACACACACACACACACACAGATGCACACTGCCGTTTAGTCACTCTACCTATAAATCAAACTACAAGAGTGTTGTTCTTGTGAATTTATATGGCTATGCTTACAGCCTAGATAAACATCACTGTAACAAGCCATCTTGAAAATAAATGGCTCAACTGGTGAGTTTTATAGACACTGACAAATTACACTTTATGATATGTTTTACTTTTTTACATATTTCTCTTTATGACAGATGGTTTTTATTCCAACAGTATTTCATTAGCGAAAGCAAACATGACAGATCTCATTATGTGTGTCCTTTTAAACTAAAAGTCTTTAGATTTGTATTTTAACACTTCAATTAATTCCAGCCAAGGTTATGTATTTTCTTAAGATCACATTAATTGGAAATAGTTTTTGCACTGCACCTCTAAAGCCAGTTAACAATGGCTAAAAATGTTAAAATGGTAATGAAATTGCTTACCATATCACCTTTTGGACCATTCTGTCCCTGTGAAGTAAAAAAAAAATAATAAAAAAGGTTTGGCAAAAGAAAAATATCCATTCTCTTTAATCTTTTTAGGTAGTACAATTTACTCCATTCTTTATGTTCTTATATTATGTCATGATGGCAACAATAGTGAATTTATTACAATAATTAGCATAATTATTATTACCATAATTATCCTCTTCATTGCCAAAATGACCGTCAATTATCAATTACTGCCAAATAATTTGGTACAAGGGTTCGGAGGTTCCAAACCTGTGCGAGTGTCAATTACTCAAACATTTGTAAGGAATGAAGCAAAACTCACAGGTTTCCCGTCCAAGCCAATGGGGCCCTGGAAAAAAGTGGGAGAACAGATTGGCGACACTGTGAAGGCACAAAACAGCTCTAATTCTCCTGTCTAGACTAGTAGCTAATATGACAATGTTTATGGAAAAAATGTATTTCCTTGAAGGTCAGGCCAAAGCATGGTGAAGTATACTGACTCACTAGAAACACTGTATTTTAACACTGTGTACCAAATGTGTCCAGCAGATCAGTGATCATGCAGGGTAATAAACACTTTAACATCATGTAGAATGCCCATAGAAAGGGTCCTAGGACATTTTTAAACCTTACAGTGCCTAATCTCACATTATCCAACTTCTAGAATGACAGCTGCACAAGTCTACTGTATGTTTTTTTTTCTCACTTCCTTGAGTCATTTCCACATGCATCCATTAAATAAGGGCCACAGAAGCAGTGGCTAATTGATGGCTTTTATAAACTCACACAGAAACGCTACACAAGTTTGTCCAATTGGCTTCAGACAAAAGTCACTTACCGGAAAGCCTGGAAATCCTCTAGTACCGGGCTGTCCCTGAGGGGAGACAGAAAGAAAAAAGAAGAGGAGTTATTTTCTATACGAAAAACATGAGGATTATGTGAACTCGATGAAAGGAGGTCTGTGTTGAGAGACGCAGTATTGTTCCTCCAAACTCAGTTGTGTCGTAATTGAGGTTGAAGGACAGGAGCCTTCCTGCTCAGTAGGAAGCACTTTGTGTGGGATGAGGAGACAAAGACAAATAAAGCTCTAAAAACTGTGGGACACCGACTGAAATTCAACACGGGAACTAACTGAAAAACATTAAAGAGTTGTCCTTATTCAGTACGTGAGAGCAAATGAGACAAGGCTAACAAATTAAATAAGTAAATGTCAGTAATGATTAGTGCTACATTCTCCTTTAAACAATACCAAGTCTGCTTTCCTGAAAAAACTTTAGTAGCCCTTGGGAAAAGAGGAAGTCATTCAATATGCCTGGCAAAAAAGGACTGCGTTGGAGCGACCTGAGAGAAAATTACAAGGAAGAGGTGAACTGAGCTAATGAAGGGGATTGTGTGTCTGGGTCTCAGGTAGTTATTGGAACATGGTTGATTTTCTCTGCCTTGGGAACCTAAAGGTCTGGAGTAATGGGAGTAGCAGCATGTGCCCCCTCAGAATCACCCGAAACAGACTTGACAACATTCATTTTGTTGGCATGAAAGTGTAATAAAAAGTAACAGAAAACAAGCCTAGTCTACTCAAAAGAACTCCTCTAAACCAAAAATCCACTATGGCCGCAATACATAACATTCTTCAGGAGTGATACAACATCAATTTTCTGACTGCAGTCTGATCTTGGAAATTAAACCGATATTAAATATCGCTTTTCAGTTGTTTTCAGGACAGACACAATTTTTCAAAGTGTATCTTGAACAAAACATGACAAATACAACAAAAGATACTTGACAACCTAACTGGGGTCCAGGAATGCTAATCGATTAGCAAAATGTATTTTTTAGACCTGTCAAACTACATAGCTTGTATTTTGTTGTACTTTCAGTTTTAAGATATGAAACCATGTCCCCCGCCTGATCAGCCAGGACAGTAACTAGATCTAATGACAACTCAATACATCATCTAATGATCCCTCTTGTCTATTCCCTAACTGCCTCACTTATGTGTGAGAAAGAAACTGGTCATTTCCGCTGGCCTCTCCACACTTCTGCCTCAAATCAACCTCTGTGACCCTTTTGGAGGTGAGGACAAAGCCTATGCTCTCAGCTCATCTGCTGAAGAGATTCCCTTCAATGAAACTTCTCCCAGTCACCAGTTCTCTATGCCTGATGTCCACTCCTGACGCCTTATTAGAGGTAATGGGTCAGAGGTATAGAGAAGTGTATAATCAGCAAGCAGAAAAACAGATGTCTATACAGTCTGAAGGCCCTCCCATAACAGTATGTAGGGATAAATGGGGAAACCACAGGCTATGCACGGCATAATCAGCAAGGAAATTGCACTTCTGACGGCGTAACATGGCGTTTTTGTCTTACTGGGTGGAATGCGTGGAAAGGGAAAGAGTGCCAGTTTGGGGACAAGCCCCATTTCGCCTGATGGCTGACCACTCATTAACAAATACAACGCAATCTGCACGTCTAATGTCTGGATTATAATGACAAGGGCTGGGATGTTTTCATTCCTTCTAGCTAATGAAGATGAGATTCCAAATTGGCGTCATTACGTGGGAGTCGCAGCCCCGAAATACTCTGATGAAGTGTAAGTGCTTCCATACAAGCTGCTGCGGGATTCCCGTCCTGTTTGTGCATATTAGAGATTGGGTCTTGATTAGCAGAGATTTGTTGGATTTGCTCCACATACAGTAGTGTGCTGGATGACACTGATCCTGCTTATCTATCTTACACCACGCTCATTTTGGGGTGGTCTGTAAGTTAAGTGCGGGACGAAAAACAATAGAAGAAACCATTGCCAAGAACCCCTGGAATCATAAAAGGATTGAGGCCAAAAGCTGCTAAAAATCTGCACTATGACCTGTATCTACTCTGGAGACCTGACATTAGAAGGAGATGATGAAAAGCTTTAGCAGTGACAGAGCAAACACTTACAGGAGGTCCTCGTGGGCCAATGATAGACAGACCTGGCTCTCCTGGCGCTCCCTACGGACAGATAGAGTGGTAGAAAGACAGTGAGGAGAGGAACTGACAGAAAAGAGACAGAATGATATCCACTAAACTACACCTAGTACACAAAGCCAAACGTATAAGTGAATATATTGTATCTGCAGAATAGAAAAACCTTTTCTGAAACACCCTGTAGCATCTGTTTAACATAACTCTTTTGCTAAGCCGCCTCACGGAGAGTGCTTGCATATGGCTCAGAGGTGAACACGGTATTTCGGTCTGTAAGTAAAATGTCAGCAGACCCTGGTTCTCATTTCAGGGTCGTAGTTTATGTCTTGACAGCGAGTTGAGAGGGTCAGGGATCACTGCTGAGTAAACAGCAATCGGCCCAGCGGGCTGGTTATCTGGCGCAAACTAGGTGATTTGCGCGGTGTCGGCCTGTCCGCAGCGCTGCACCAAACATCCAAGCGCAATCCCGCAACGCTCTGTGGTCAGACAGGAAAGCTCTCGGGTTTCCAGCACTTTCCCTAATTAGCTCTCTCATGTGAAACCCTATCAGGAAGACACCTTTGATGACCCAGCCATCCATCAAATTGTGGACAATTTTAAATTTTTCTGGTTCGATGCCCACTTTATCACAGGATAGAGATGTATTTGTTTTAACACTTTTTTGAATCACCTACAAAGGTTACTGGGGCATGAAAAGGGTGACGTACGAAACTGATTTTCAGGTTGTGGAGAAGGAAAGGACTCCTAAGCTTTGCCCCCAAGGTTTATGGTTACCCACAGAACTTTGCAGAGGACAACAGAAGATCTAGAAATATCCCTTTGAATAGGCTTACATTACAAGCATTTGGCAGCTAGAAACGGGTACAGGACAAAGAGTCCAAATACAATCAGCCAAAGCAGGAGCAAATTCTGCTGATATTTAAGGATTGGACTTACTAATGAATGATACGATCTTCACAGATTTCATTTCGTTCAGCAAGTAATCCTTTCTGTGTAAAGAATACACAGTCTCAAGTTCTGCAGTTCTTGCAAAGTTCAACCAATCAATCACCAATTCGCCTGATTTTCGGCTTGAGCTTTCCAACGCAACCAATTACGATTCAACTGAATTTATTTGCTCGAGAACTGAAGCGCTAAGGCTGCCAGTTTCAGGGCTCGCGTGCCCATTCATCTTGAGGGGGTTTGTTTTGATATTTAATGAAGTGAAGTTCTTCACCCAAAATTTGTTGGGTCAAGACTTGAAGCCCTTGCTGGAAGGTAAAACATGACCACATTTAAAAAGAGGGGATAAAAAGTAAATCCCTGAAACAAGGAGGGAAGCCCACTGATTTTTCTGGACGAGAATTTGGTGGGTCTTTCCAAGGTCGTATATTGTCTGCTTCTCTACTTGTCGGCTCAGTGGTCACATCACTATTTATTTCCTTTCCAAGTTCTTTAGAGCCCCAGTGTTTTGCTGGCAAGTGAGGGTAACCATCCAGAAGTTTCACTACTTTTCTGTGATGGTGAAGGATGAGGAACATGTTTCTCCTCACATTGCTTGTTGTGTCAGACATTACATATCATTCCAGCTTGATGAAGGGAGGCCGCAGAACTGCTGGCTTGTGCAAACACTGAGCACAGCTGCCAAAAGGGACTGGTTTGAGAACGGCTCAAACCACATTTGCCACAACAGGAACTGAAGCTCAATGCACTAAATCCAGTATAGAGTGCTCACTCATACCAAATACAGGCTCAAGGACACATCCAGTGACTACACAACTTTTAGATAGTTTTGGATGCGTCTTGAAGTGGTAGGGTTTCGTAAGCTGCTCCATTCCAAACATCTCTTTGTCTAGAGTGGGGAGTCTTAAAACTTCAGAGCGCTCCAAGAATAAACACAGGTAATCCAAGCATTGTGGGAAACGTCTTCCGAATGTGACCCCCAAGGCCGTTCAAAATAAAGCCCAAAGCCTTCCTGATATAAATCACGATACCTGCGCAATTTGTGCAATAGGTTCGGGTCGTCCCCCCACCCTCATCAACACAGCCACCCACAGTGAGAGAGAGAGTCTCAATTCTGCACATGCAGGCCGACATCCTGCACTTACCTTCTCCCCCAGGTTTCCCTTTAAGCCCTGGTCAGTCACAGCAGACACAGTCACATGCACAGTGAGAAGGAGAGAGACAGAGAGAGGAACCTGGGTTAGCGAGGTTCTGAGAGGACAAGGGCATGCAGCAGCCTGAGACGGAGTGTTTGGAGGTCGGGAGAATGGGACACACTGATGTACTGGAGCATTTTGGGTTGTTGAGGGGTGGAGGCTACAGGGGAACGGAAGCACTGGAGTGTTACACTGGCCTGTGGGGAGTAATGGATAGTAGATGAGGGGGCTGCTAACTTTTCTCACAGACAGACTGGTCAGTGGAGGAGGTTGGAGGGGGGAAGGATAAGGCATGAAGGGTGAAAAAACGCTTCCTGTGAGAATCTAAAGGAGCACAATGTAGCTTTACACTGGGTGAAATATGGAAAGCTCTGCTTGGGGCTCACAGTTTGAGCTGAACACTGCTGAAACCTGCTTTTAGGTAGGGATTGTTTTTCAAGAGAAAGCATTAGGGTGAGCTCAGAATATGCAACCATACAAGGGTCAAGAGTTTGGAATGTCTCCTTTGAGAACAATGCAGTTTTATTGGTTTCTTGCTGAAAATGTTTAATGAGGAGTAGCTGCTACGCTCCAGGGGGACATCTATATGACTGTGCGGATTTTGGTCGATCCCGATTTCTTTCGCGACATATCATGCATTGCGCTAATCTGAAAAATGGCCAGTTCCAAATGCACAAATCCTACGAATGAGGAGGTAAAACAGAGCTCACAACTGTATGTGGTTTTCCAATCTGTTTCTCTCATTTTGAATATATCGTCTCTCTGTGGATATATATCCAAAATGTTTCTTCCAAGATCTCCTCGAGGTTTGGCTGCACGTTTTGACTTCTCAGCATGTAGAATGTAACTGATAAGCAAAAGGGCTTCTTTGAGGTCTATTTTCTATTTAAAGTTCAACAAGTAAAGTATTTTCACATGACTGAGCAGCCAATACAAATTGAGTAATAAGGAGAGAGGGTTTCTCATCAAATGCAGCCAGAAAGAACTCTGGTCTTCAGCCCTTGTTCAAATGTGACAGGGGGGCCATGAATTATTTCAGACTTCACAGTCAGACATTTTTTTAACTATCAATGGCGGTGATGAAATAGGAAACATTTTCTGGCTTAATAAATAAGCTATAGTTTTTGGTTTATATTATATAGTTGCGCTGAAAAGCTGAAACGCTACAATAAACTTGTGGAAGAAATTCATATGAAAGTTTGTGAATGCTTACATTCACAGTGCAAGCTAAAACAGGTCAAAATGACATAGGAAATGATACTAACCGCTGATACTGGATTCTGTATATAAAGAAAACATTACTCTTTAGTTCAGTCTGACCTTATATTATCAATGTGACCTTTGGCAATAAATATAAAGGTGTCGTTGAGTTACAGCTAGAAATGTCCAGTTATAAATGTTGTCAATGGCATGACACTAAGCATTGATGACCAATTATTCAAGACTACAGTCATATACTACAGACTAGCTGGTTGAGCTTAGTGCATATCATCAAATCACTCACCATTCTTCCAGGAATGCCCATTGATCCTTTGTCTCCCTAGTGGTCAATGCAAAGTCAAGAAGGAAAATCAGGAACAATAAATCTGATAGACTGAATCTCTACAGTCTAGAGTTATTACCGCTAGTGACTAAGTGACATTCAGCCGCATATTCACATGGTATGGCTAAGAAGAGTTAGTAAAGTTAAGCTGACCAATGTGATTCTAACTAAATGTCTATATTACTAAGCATTCACCTACTGTACTTTTAAATTGAAAGGTGGCAATGCAGACATGCCAAATACTGGCTTGAAGTCAGCTTCTCAAGAATTTGAAGATGAATGTACAGTGGTCAGACAGCAGGCATCACCAGTGGTTACATGATGCCAATGAAAGCATGGGGTTAATGCAGCATATTTTGTATTAGGCCAATTTCATAATCAAGGTTCTTGCATAAGATGATGTTTGCTAGCTGACCATATGACAGATGAAGTGACTGAAAGAGACAGCAGTGTGGAAGCATGACAGTTTGTTTCCTATTGGAAGGGTTTAAAGGAATAGTTCACTTAAAAAGATGAAAATCCTGTCATCATTTATTCACCCATATGTCACTTTAAACCCACATAACTCCCTTTCTCCCTCTGAAAACAAAAGGGGAAAGAAATTGAGGATTTTTTTCCATGCTGCTTTCCATGCAGTTATAATGGACAGAAGCTGAAACCTTCAAACTTGAAAAATGACAGAAACGCACCATACACGTATAATGAACATTGGGATTAACAATGGAATGTTCTTCTTTTAAGTTCCATGGAAAGCATTAGAAAGCCTTAAAGTCTTAAAAACAGCAGAATTTTCATATTCGGGTGAACTATCCCTTTAAAAACTATGAATCCCATTCTATCATAATCATAGCTATCCTATCCCTACTTAAAATTAGACCAATTTTTTCAATTAAGGCAAAAATCCGAACATATGGAAATATGTGGGTAGAAACCTGAGATCTTGATACAACAATTGGTCTAAAGGATTCACCATTTATTCTCCTGGACCTATGCATTTCCAAACATTTTGCGCTATTTAACACGGCTATAAACTCCTGCGACGTTGAAGTGACTTATTATGCAAGGCCGTCCATTCCTACAGCTGTTTTTATTTGCATTCCTAACGTTGCAGGTCAGTGTATTAGAAGGTCTGGGAGCATTGACAGCTTGCTGACGACTCACTCGAGTAACACGTAATGGAAAAGGGGGGGGGGGGGGGGGGAAGGGGGGGGGTGGCTAAGCCCCCCTAACTCATCAGAAGTCAACAAAACATTTGCTAAAACAATGAATGTGCTACACTGAACTGTAGCTTTTCTGGTGCGTAGTTGTTTTACTAAGCTCTAAAGTTATTAAGATAAAGGTCCCCATATTAGAAGTGTTCATTTAGTTTGACCTTCAGAGTTAATTCACTGCCTGCTGCTGAATGTCCCAAGAGGAAAGTCACTTGACTGAATTCTCTTGGCTCTGTCCAAGGTGCTGATTTGAGATAACGTAATACTGCTTTATGGCATTAATTAGTTACCACAATATGGCTTATACTGTACACTGTTTAAGAATTATGTTGATATTTAATGATTTTATGCATTATTTGATATATAAAATAAATAGTTTTAAATAATTTATGTAATATCATTGTTATCCTCAAATTAAGTATGATACACAGTATAAGCCACACACTATAAGTCATACAGTACTGCCAGTATTCAAAGGAGTCATTGTGAAAGAGAATCTTTCTATTATAGAAAGAATGTAAAATCATCTAGAGCTTTAGATTAGAAATAGCTTGAGGAAGTACACTAAAAACTCCAGACTTCTCCAAATGAGCCCTAAAGTACTTAACTACAAATCAGAAGTGTTAAATAGTCATACATACATGTGAATGAGCAGTAGAGCTTAAATATACAAACCACAAGTATCCCTTAATAGTTCAATGGAGCGTGAACGCCAATATCAATATTTTTTGAAGAACTAATCTAATGGACACATTTCGTGTAACATGCTTGCCACCCTTCCCTATCCTAAGAAAATATAAAATTTCATTTCATTTCCTGACTATGTAATCAATCAAAAGCTTTGGCAGGGATCACATCCACACTTTGACCAGACCTGTCAACAATTTAAACAAAAAGTACGCAAAAATTATTTTATGGCAAAGTTTCACAAGAATAGCTGTCATGAGTGATGGGGGTTTGTAGGGTATAATTGGCAGGTAGGACTAGAGTTCACATTAGATGGGATTCTTCTAGCATGCCATGATGAAAGACAGATGTGTTTGAGTTTTGGTCAGTAATATTAGAATTATAGGAGAAATTCGGAAGAGTGGATCCAGACAGAGACCAAAGGGTCTGAGAGAATACAATCAAGTATAAAAATACAGTGTGCTAACTTGAAGGAAATAGAGACTCGTCCACTGAGCCTAGCTATAAGACTTGCTACATTAAACCTAGCTTAGCTTATCTGGTTTAGGGGGATATTCAGTGGGGTCTAAAAGTCTGAGACCACTTTGGATTCCTTCCTCATTTAATGCTTTTTCCATTACAAATCATATTACAAGCATAACTATGGACTGAAACCTGATGACCATGTTCTTTGGATCTAAAGAGCATCTTGAGCTTCAACGGATGCAAGATCATTTGAGTTTACAAGAACAATGTCATAAAAAAACCTCTGAAACACTTCTCCATTTTCATAACTAATCATAACTTTTCTTGTTTCTTTTTTTTAATTGCTAAATTTAATTTTTAATGAAAATGTAGCTCACATTTCGCTAGAAAATAAAGCTACATATACTACTGTACATACATTGGTTGTATATCCTCAGTCCTTTGGTTAAAAGGAGGTCTCAGTGTGTCCAAATAAAGAAGCTGTATATATGACATACTGCAAAATACATGATTAAGTATTTTTCATATTGAAGTTTCAGGTTGAATTGTTTGGAGACAGCTTCTTAAAGACACTACTAAAGAAAGGCAAAGTGCAAGAAAAACAAACAGACGGATGGATAAACAATAGGACACGCTATCAGACAGTTACCGGAAAGCCTGCTCGTCCAGGTGGACCCTAAAAAGGGGTGAGAGAAATGTGGGTACAGAATAAAGAAAGAACCAGTCAACAATACTGATTAAGAAGAACACAACACCATGCCAAGCCATAATGAAATTTAGTCTGCTTTTACAATTTCAATATTGAATAGTGAAAACAATTTTACTGTGGAACTTTGTGATCCAGCATTAAATTTCAGTGTGGCAAGGCTCAAAGGTAGCAGCAGGAAAACACTCCAAAGAAGCATTCCACAAACGCAAACACCATCAAATGCTTTCACAACAGAATTTTCTTTGGACCCCAGAAAATCTTTTTTAATATCATGACATGTTTCTTTTATTTAATGGCTTTCAATTTTTCATTGAAAATCATTTTAATGTATATCGTCCCAGTAAAAAATAAACATAAACACCCTTAAAACAAGACACATTTACTCCAGAAGAAATATCGGTAATAAAAACTGTTTTTCAGAAAATATATCTCAAATTAAGTTAACTTTATAACCCTATTTTTTTCTTGTTTTAAGTATAGATTTAGTGTGGTTTATGCTTAAAAGAATAACAAAAAAAACGTAATTATATTAATATTTTACAATAGTCTGGTCATCTTACACAATTTTTCTCAATACAATCTATCTTTATTAAGGGTGTTTATATACAAGTTTTTTTTTCCAGTGTGAAAGTCAATTCAGTTCATGTCATTACTAATCATGACTTATATTTCAGTAAGATCATTTTAGTGCATTTAATACTAAGCATTTAGTGCCAGCATGAACACTAAATAGTACCACATGTCTGATTAAAAAAGATGTTCATTAAGAGGCCCACGCATGCATGAAACATATGGTTTCTGGCTGAAAATCCTTATCTCATGCTTGACTTCAGAGTCGATTGTGGAGATCGCTCTGGTTTAAATCAAATCAAATAACAAGTTCACTTCCTTCACAGAGCACCATTCCGCTGTGAAAAAAAAAAACTGTGTACATTTTTCATTGCAGAGGATTAGTGGTAAAAACCTGACAGCTGCTTGATCATTCAAAGAAGGATCCTTTCTGTTAAGACTGCCGTGACACTCTTCATTATCTGATGATGCATTTACAGTTCATTTCATGAGCCTGTGGAAGTGCATACTAGTGTTTGTGTGTGTTGGCTTTCCTCTTGGACTACAGTGCGGAGAGGGAAGCAATTTATCAAGCCTTAGCCCAGGGGAGGAAACTATTGCAGACGGACAAAAACATCCATGGCACTCTTCTGTCTGTATGCTTTGATATGACCATACACCATTCAGACCAAAAAAAATATCAATCCAATAAAACAATGAAAAAAAATTAATTTGTGTTTTTTCATCAGTGCAGGAAGAATTAATCAATAAATCAATCAATCAATCAATCAATCAAATGTATATGTGTGTTTTTTTATTATTTAATTATTATGTATATTAAATGCTTCCCAACATGTGTGTGCTGTGTACAGTTTGAACTGTACTTGTGAGGTCCAAAATGTCCTTACTATTCAAAAATGTCCTTACTAATATAGTGAAACCTGTTGAACACTGATTTTTACACAAATTTACATAAGGTTTATGTTTAGGTGTAGATAATATCGTTGGGCTACAATATCATTACCCTGAGTTATTTGGAGTATGATTTTATTATTATTTTTTTTTTTAGAAATTAATACTTTTATTCAGCAAGGATGCATTAAATTGATCAAAAGTGACATTACAGACATTTATAATGTTACGAAAGATTTGTATTTCAAATAAATGCTGTTTATTAAGAAGCACAACTGTTGCAATCATAAGAAATGTTCCTTGGGCAGCAAATCAGCATATTAGACTGATTTCTGAAGGATCATGTGACACTGAAGACTGGAGCAATGATGCTGAAAATTCAGGTATGCATCACAGGAATAAATTAAATTTTAAAACAAACTCATATTTTTTTTTAATTGTAATAATATTTCACAATGTTTTACTGCATTTTTGATCAAATAAATGCAGCCTTGGAGAGCAGAAGATACTTTTTTTTTTTCAAATCATACTCACTCCAAACTTTTGAACAGTAGTTTACACATAAAACAGCATTATTGTTAAAAGTAAACAATTTTAATACATTCATAATTTATTGCAATCTTTACTGCAAGAGTCCAAAAAACAAGATTTAGCATTTCTGTAACTGGGCAATCACAACATGCCTACTCCCTTTAAATCTGATGTGTGTGTCACTGAATGCAGACTGTTGAAGTGTGTGGGAAACAATGAAAGACCATTAATAGGATCTTTAGGTTCAGAAGGCACACATGTGGCAGAGCAGTGGTGTAACGTATATGAGAGCTGGACGCAGCTGGACTGGGTGTTTATAAGCGGCGGTGTGTAGAGAGAGGAACAGATCCCCGCTGGATGTTGCTGAGATCAGGAGTGTGTACGAGTGAGCTGGTCTACATGTGCCGTGGGTATATGAACGTGTTGAAGTATGTGAAGCAGGTCTAAGGTGCAGGCCCAGGTGCTGAGTGGGAACAGGCCAGTGAGGCCTGCTGGGCGCTGCTCAGGCCGGCCCAAAGGAGCGTCTGGCGAGGTCAGAGGTCACCCACCGGAAGAACACTTCATTTGTGATCCACGGTAGCAGGGTACATGTGGCTCTCATTTAGCCCACAGTGCTGCTGGGTAAATGAAGGGGCTCCCCAGGGGGAAACGGGGGTGAATGCTTCCCTAGAGTCCAACATTGCACGGATAAGATATATTCAGCGGACACAGGGCACTTACAGAACACATGCAGTAAAAATACTGAAAAATGCTGAATTCAGCAAGTATATCACTTGGGAAAACCTATTTAATTATGCTGTTCTTTATGCTAAGCAAAACAGCATAAAGTATTATGATATTTTACCTCACAATACTATGTCGTTACAATGCCAAGGCTTTTTATTTTTAGTTGTGCCTTAATATTTTTGGAGAATTTACTAACCCGGCATCTAAATATGCCTACTTCCTAGTATGTGAAAAGAGTAGTATGCCTAGTATTCTTAAAAAAAGGCAAAAAATAACCGGATGACTTACTTCTGAAATGTGCATCCAACGGATGCTTTACTATCCCATGAGGCCAAGGGACAGGGCTTGTGAACAGCTGTGAAGTGACCTAACTGACGCTGGTTGGTCACATGACCATGTAGTATGTCCAGATCTCATTCGCACTTTGCACATTCATACTATATAGAATGTCGTAAAGTAATTACTTATTCAAAAGAAGTACCTTCTCAGAAAGTATGCAATTTTGGACACAGTGTAAATTTACCGTATATCTGCGAATGTCCGAAGACTAAATCCAATCACTTCCATAGGAATAAACAGATTTCACAATAGGTTCAAGTTGGTCACACAGATCTGCTTGGTTTGAACGTGACTTTGTGAGCTGTGCTTCGTACATTATTACAAGCACTGTTGACAACAGACAGTGGACTTTTTTGTGAAAATTTGCTAATTTGACTGTACCTTAAGTCTGTGAGAAGATAACATATATTGTGGAGGTCATGCATCCTTAATTCCTTCTCTTTGTCTAAACACAACCTCAGACTGACCTACTGTATAAATATAAACTCACAAAGCACAAAGTCCATTCCAGATAATTAAGAAATAAATAAGAAAGAAAAGTGTAAAATATTCACAATTTACACTAAACATAAATTATATATTACTCTATCAACAAGTCCCTGCTGATTCCCTCCCCTCATTTTCAAGTGTTTCAATCCTTATGTTCAAGAGACTTGAGACTGACCAGTGCGATGTTCCTCAGGAGTTTTCAACACACTAACTGAGGTGCTTTCTGTCAATGTAAAATGTTTCCTGTCACTACTAATTGTTTAAGGCTGGGTTAGGCCAGCCGTGCCTCAAAAGCAGGCAAAAGGCTATGCTCCTGTGAGGTGACCTGTGAAGAACCACAGGCTATTATGCATTTAAACTTCTCAACATATTTACTTTCAGCACACAGGAAAAGGCCAATTTGGTGAAGATTTACAGTTGCCATCACATCAGTAAGAGTGTTGTCTTAGTGTTCTTGTTAGATAATCTACAGTATACACTCTTCTAAGAATTGCCATAGGTCAGTGTGATGGGACAGCCCTCTAGGACCATTGATCAGGCACCGGGCTTGTCAAACTCCTTCTACTGAAAACAAACACTGTAGTTAAAGACTTACTGACACTGATTGCCAATAGATCACCAAACCTGTTTAAAGAAGACTGACTTGATTAAAAGAATTCACTAACCATCTCTAAACATTCTTAGTTGACAACAGTAGAAATATCAACTTAATGTTTAAGTTGGTTAACAGACTATGCGCATTGTTTGACAGTTCCCTCACCTGTCTTTCAGTTCTTCTCAATATTCCTTCAATTTATGGGTTATATGAGCAGGTGTTGGAATGTTCGTATATGTATGTGAGTTTTTGGGCTGTGGAACCTGCTCACCCACGGGGATATTTTATTGCTCATAAGTTTCACTTTCATAGCTCAGAGACTTAAAGGAACAGTTCACTCCTAAAACAGAATAAAAGGGAATTAAAGGGAGAGTGGACAGACTCATCCGAGCTCCAACACTCACATAAAAAACAACTTAAAAAGTCAAATAAGTGGTCCATTCATGAAGACATGTCATGCCAGATTTGAGGTTAAATGATAATAAACATCAATGATTATTGAATATTTTATAACAATGAATAAATGACAGAGATTTTCTTATTTTGGTGAACTATCCATTTAATGGAGTTCATTTAGTATTTATCTCAAGATGTTTTTCCTAAAATTTCATAGAAATAAAGAGACAACTGATGTCATACAGTAAAAGTACAGTACTATTCAATTATTGTGACTAGCAAAGCTCAGATCATTTCAACCTAGGATCACTGAAAAAAACGTGCCTGTGGTGACACTTCCGTAAAATTGTTATGTAGCTTCTTGAACGTTTAACAACTAAATAGGTGAATTTTATTATGTTGGTTGTACATAATTGTGACAGTTCAGAAATGAAATGTCTGGTGAATGGCGCTAAAAGGTTAATGCTCCATTGCTTTTGAAAATAATATATCCCCTACATTAAACCCTTCCATAAACTTAGCTAATATGTGAGATAAAAATGTATTAGCTGAAGCAAACATGCCATTTCAGCTTGCTTATACAAGTCTTTGATCTGTTTTATTATTACATGTTTCACAGACTCATACCAGAGTGCTCCGTACGTTGTACCAGGTGCGCTACCAAGCAAATTTACCACATCAGAAAAGCCATACATATGGAGCTGGTTATGTGATGCTTATAAATCATTAACTATGGTAGGCGTTTTGAAGTCATAGCATAGTACTGTGCAAGGAACCACGCAAAAATATGCCTTTAATAATCAATAATCTGCCCCTGTAATTATAATTTCAGTGAAAAAGAAGTTAAAAGTTGTTGATGTTTTACTGCCTCTAGTGTTAATTTCAGCTGGAAACTGTAATGAACTATATTTATAGGTATGTTTTGCAAAAATGTAGGTTTAGGCACATTTTTACAATAAACCTGTCATAGATTTATGGACAGTCTAATGACTGTAGACTTTGGTATATTGGCAAATCTTAGAACAGTTTGAAACAGTGACGCCTTCTAAAATGTTAGAGGAGAAACGTGAGATTACTGGGATCACTTTCACAGTAGGTTTCAGCAGAAGACTCAATTTTCTCTTCATTTAATCTCACTGCTTTCTAGGAAAAAGGTTAAGATATATCTCATTCGAGATTAGTCTTTTCTGTAGCCACTGTTTATCTGTGGCTGCTGGTATTTCATTAATCACTTAAGCTCGACCTTCTCCCTCTAACTGCAGGGACGCAGCTGTCCAACCGCACCTAATTTTATACTGCTCGACTCTCTTTTCTCCTCTACTATATATTTCTCTCGACCTTCTTTCTCATTATAACCTCATTCTGTAACATTAGCCCCTCAAACGATATATAAAGTTGAACAGGCTATGTCTGCCAGTGCTGTCGTCTTCTATATCCGTGGCCAAATTCCCAGAAGAATGCATCGCTATGTCCAAGATAATGGCATGCGATTTAAGGTGAAGTGTGTCATTTTTGTGCCACCAAACTAAATTGGAAAATGAACTTTCCAAGTCTCCAGAACACACCCCCTTTGTATGTCATTGGTTGCCCAAATGGATAGTCCCGCCCAAAATTCACATTATTGGTTGAGTTGACACTGCCATGTTGGACTGCTCAGAATGCTTAAGAGAGCATTGCTGTCCAAGTCTCCAGAACACGCCCCCTTTGTATGTCATTGGTTGCCCAAATGGATAGTCCCGCCCCAAAATTCACATTATTGGTTGAGTTGACACTGCCATGTTGGACTGCTCAGAATGCTTAAGAGAGCATTGCTTGAAGAGAGCCACAGAATCTCTTCACATTAAACTGGATTTTATAAAGTATCTCAACATCAAAAATGTGCACACTTCACCTTTAGTATAAAACAAAAGCTCTTCTTCTGACAGATGACAGTGTGGGTGTTTATATGTGTGGCGGAAGGAAACTAAACTAACAGTTTCCTTCCGTGTAATCAGCACTCCATCAGTAGTGACAATAAGGAAACACATGAAAGATAAATTCACACTCTCAAAACACACACAAATACACAGAAAGCCAAAGAGTTTGGGTCACATTACCACAATCCAGTCAACAAAGGGACCAACATCTACTTACAGGAGGACCTGCAATAAAAACAGAGAGAAAGACAGATTAGTCATTTCGAAAAAATCATCTTGTTTGGACCATGTGCACATTACATCAAACATTTGACCCTGACAGATTTCATTTCCCCAAGAACAGGAAAAAAAAAACGTCACGCAAGTCTGAATTTGCGTAGTCCAACCAGAATCCGAAGTGAATTTCCTGGCTGTCCAGCCCAGACTGAACTGATGAACGCCGCCTCCGATTTCTCTTACCGTAACACAACCTCACACGCAGGTAGTTTAATGAAGTGCGTCACAGCATAGGTTTGGCATGTAAATACAGTGTTAAAAATATGTTTATAATTTAACTGATGACAGGATTGAAAAGCTTTTTGTGGGAAAGTGTTGCTTGTCTCTGGTTCACGGATGAGCAGTCAGCCCACCAAGCAACAGACCACTGAGAACTGAGTGGGAGAATAAGCCACATCACTGGAAGACTGCCTGCACAGATAAATCACACCCCTTCTGAGCACGCGAACCCCACCCAGACATCACAAACTGTCCATCTCCTTCATAGCTAATGCTAAATCATACACTAGCAGCGTAATAAACAGTGGAAACAGATTTCACTAACATCGTTAGTCAAGAAAGGTTAAACGTTTTCACAGTGATTCTGGTGGAAAACGCAGCATAGATTAAAACCCTGAGGAAAATATGTTAAATGGAATTGAGATTTCTACACTCTTATTGGTTGATGAAAGTATAATGAAAATATGCTTTAATATTTAATAAACGAACATGCAAGGGTGCAGATTCCATGTGGACCTGATCAGGTTAGTTGCATTGAAAGGTTTCATCCATTAATATTATAATGTGGGCCTAGAAGGATGTCTAATTTAAACGAACAATGCAACTTGATTTAAGTAGCCATTTTAAGTATTACAAAAAGCTAAGTATTTCAAATTATAAGCACATGCATTAGTTGGATGCACAGCCTCTTTTTCATCCTTTAAGCAAGACACAGCAATCAAGCAGAACTGAGATCATAGCTTCAGGATCTCAAGCTCTATCAAGGAAGAACAAACTCAAAATTGCTGATGACAAATCTTTTCCGCTTATGTCACTTAAAATCACCTCTTCTATAACTTATTATATCTGGACAACTGCAAGAACAAAACCAGTCCGTCGAAGCAATTTGTTACAGAACTATTGAACAATCTGACCAGAATCATAAGGTTTCTTTCCAGTTCTTTCATCCAGAAACCATTTTTTTTTGTCCTCTAAAGAGTATGAAAAGGTAACACCTCTCTGTTTCAAAGCCAGCAACTTGGGGGAGTAACAGTACGAACCTTTGACTTAAAAAAAATAACTATGTAATGGATGGAAGAGAGAACAAAAGTCCCAATAAAACCATTGTTTACTGCAGGAGAAATGTTTCGAGCAAACATGAGCTCGAATTCTTCAACAAGCAGAAGATCTACATTTTGACTGAGCTCTGCAGTCAAACTGGTACATTAAATATGGCAGCCTTAAGTAATGGCGCAGTCACACCGGTGACAAAGCTTTCCTATGGGTCCATCATTATTCTTTCCTTTCCTGTTTTGAGAAGCCTGTATTTTCTTAGAAATCAGAACCGGCATTTATCAAAGCTGGTGCTGAGACAGCAAGCCCTATATTAGGCCTAAAAGCAAGAATAATGTCAAAGAACGAGTGAACAACACACACAAAATATGTGTGGTCACGTAAGAATTGCTCTCTGAACATTCCAGATCAATCTTTGTCATCATAAACGTTCTCATTCTACCCATGTGATCCATAACTCTTTACATGAAACCACTTCATACGCACAGAATATAGAGGAATCTATAGGTTGTATAGTAGCAGCCTCAAATCACCTACAGACTGCTTACAGTCCATTTACTGACCATCTAATACATATTGGATGAAGCAAAAATGGCTGAAATCACCTTATTTTTACAGTATTTTCTGTCAGAAAAAAAACAAATGTGCAGAAATTTTACATTTATGGGTACATCTGGTACAGTACCTCAAAAGTTATTTACACCTAAAAGGTTCATAGTAGTACCTCAAGGGTACAATATGTTACATTTAGGGGTAGATAAGGTACAATGTTGTCCCTTTAAGGGTTCTGTCCCAGTGATAAGCTGTTGTACCCCTAAATTTACAATTGTTTCATATTTTTCTGACATGTTTGTAGAGTTCTGCACTACTATTTGAATTCATGGCACCAGTTAGTATTGTGATTATCCATTAATAATCCATTTTAGGTAAACCTACCCTAAATGATAAATAAAAGCTAAACAAACTGTGATTATCCACTTTTATGTCAGTCAGACAGTCACTTCCTGTCTAAGTGGGCAGTTCTTTATTTCATGTTTCAAGTCTATAAACTCTTATAAAAATACATCTTCATGGATGTGACCCCAAACACATTTCAATGTTGTGTCCAAAATGTTGTATTAATACCACTAATTCTACCCTAGGACTCAAAATATATTCAGTAAAGTCCAAGCATCTCTGAATGCTTTGAAATCTCAATGGAGGATTGTGTTTTCATGCTTCTCTTGCTATTAAAAGCTTTAGGTGTGCACATACGTAGCAGCTAATGCACAACAGCAGTCTGTGGCGTTGCAGGCACAGGCATATGCGTACTGTAGACCTACCTGGAGCCCCATCACGGCCTTTCTTTGCCCTCAAACCAGGAGGTCCTGATTGAAAAACAACCCACAGTTACATTTATGTATTGAATGACCCAAACAATAGCTCCACACCACAGTAAAGCCTTTCCCTGCTATGATTTATACTAGCAGAGCTATTCAAGAATTGTATTACAATGCTTTATTGCTAAGCAACACAGTTGTATAATAATTTCATGACAGTTCTTTGGACCAAACTCCCCGTGGCTGCAATAATTAAAGGCAAAAACGGGGCTAAAAATACATCACCACAGAGTCACGGCAAGCGGCAGCAGCAAGAAGCAGATAACGTGTCAAAAACTGCAACAGCGCAGCCAGCAGTAGGATGAGTGGACACTTTGGTAGACTGGGTGTGGAGAGCCTTAAAGCCCCAAAGTGAAAGCTGAAACCGAGCACACAGACACGTGGAAGCATGTGTTCTGATTCCTGACGCATTCTGGACTTGCGTCCACTTCCTGCTCTGCAGACAACCTTCATCCAAAGGCGAACTGAGCCGGGGCATCAAAAATACCCCATGTGATGATGCCTAGAGGACTCTAGGTGTAAAACTATGCGTGTCTAGAGGGGTATGTTTGTGTGAGATAGCGTGTGGTGCTACACACAACAACAACACTGAACTATAAACACAAGGAACGTTTAATGCTTCCATTAAATGTTTAGGCAGTGCTATGTCAGGTAAAGTATTAATGTCAATCCGCATATCACAACCACCTGTTACCGGCCTTATGCAAGAGGACTGGAAAGTGATAGGAAATGGAGATCTTCTGTTGCATGCTGACATGAAGGCACCCGCCCCGCCCGTCCCACCTCGTTTCATAGTATTGAACCCTGCATATTGAACTATGATGATCCAAATAGATTCATAATTCTTGGTATCATTTTCCCTCCAAAAAAATTCCAGTACTGGATAGACCTTGTGGCAGCACAATGGTGCAATGATAGCATCCAATGGTAATATTTTGGTATTTTTTCTCACAAAAATATATCCGGATCACACTGAACCCAAAACTTAACTTAACGTAACTTAACTTAACTTAACTTAACTTAAAGGGTTAGTTCACCCAAAAATGAAAATTCTATTCTGTCATTAATTCCCTCATGTCGTTTCAAACCCGTAAGACCTTCGTTCATCTTCGGAACACAAATTAAGATATTTTTGATGGAATCTGAGAGCTCTCTGACCCTGCATAGACAGCAATGTAACTGAAATGTTCCCAAGTCCATGTCACATGGATTATTTTACAGATCTCCTTGCTATGTTTCTGAGTAATTAATGACAGAATTTTCATTTTTGGGTGAACTAACCCTTTAACTTAACTTAACTTAACTTAACTTAACTTAACTTAACTTTACAACTTAACTTAACCCATTTTATAATTTCAACCATTTCTAGGCCCACTTACTCAAGCCAACCAGGACACTATCTTAGGATCTGAGCTCTGTTATATAGACCCAGGAATAATTTCAAGAATACCATACAGCCCAAAATACCCATCCATTGCCAGCTCCACTCCCCTTATCATCTGCCAATTTCTCCAAACGCTCTGTCCTCTGATTGCCCCGAACACATGCCATAGTGCCCAAGAATGAATGTTTCAGCTTCCAGACCTCCAAACTGCAAGCGCAGCACAGCAAAAGGCCAAGCAAAGGATGAGACAGGGATATGAATAAAACAGCAAATGTTGGGCTAACAAAGCATGGTCTGCTTTTCAGACACGGACAACTTTAGTGCAAGAACACAGCATTACTTATGTGATGCGTTTTGATGTTCTTAAAGAGATAGTTCCCCCATAAATTAAAATTCTGTCATTATTTATTGTCTCTCAAGTAGTCCCATACCTGACTTTCTTATGGTGAACATAAAAGAAGATATTTTAAGAAATGTCTCCGTGTTTTTTGTCCATGCAGTTAAAGTCAAATGGAACCAAAACTGGTTGGTTACCAACATTCTATTTAGAATATTTTATATACATTTTATATTTAAATTTTATATAAATATATATATTTTTTTCTTCTTCTTCTGCAGAACACAAAAGTAGTCATACAGATTTGGAACAACATGAGAATAAGTAAATGATGACAGATTTTTCATTTTTGGTTGAGCTATGCCTCAAGTGTTACTACTAAGTGTTTAGTAGCCTAATACTAATAAGTGTTTAGTAGCCTATATGGATGGCACACGTGTGCAAATTAGGCATAAAAAGTAATCTTAAAAAAACAAACAAATCTGCCCTAAACTGAAATAAACTATATTTTGATGTTCAGCATTCAAATGCACGTTTGGATTAACAATACTTAAGATTTTTTTTTACTATTTTTATGTGCCATGTCACAAACAAAATAAAATACACTTATGATTGGTTATGAAAAATTATGATTATGGGTGCAGCAATTCATCAACTGTGATCTACAATTTTAGCTAAAGTAAACTAGTTCTACTTTGGGTTGTGTGGTGGTCAAAAGAAAAGAAATGAACTTTTGCACTTTTGTCTGTTAAGCTGAACAAAGTCTTCCCCACACCTTTTGAAATCTGGAAAAATCACTGCACACATTTCATGACTTTTCACAACTGTTATATATAACCTTGTCAAATGTAAGTTCTCTTGGTCTCCAAATAAAAATATGGTTATGTGGCAGTTCCAGAAGGCCGAGAAGATTAGTTGACTTCTTTGAAAAAGGGATGTGGTGCTCCATGCACCTCCAGTATCCTAAGGGAACCAATAAACCTTAAACAAAGGCCCTATCAAGTTCCGATAGGTCCACAAAAGTTTCAAGCCTAGAGAAACGTACAGTCCATCACACACCCCAACCCGTGCTGAACCCAGTGCAATCCAGATGACTGACGTCTCCCACTCCAAAGAGAGCGCAGGCCCGGTTACAGGAGCTGAACGGCGGTGCGTCTGCTCCCGTCTGCCCACTGATGACAGTTGACCCATTCACGACGATCCCTCGCCGCTTTGTTGCCTCGTTAAACTGCAGTCACAGTTTGAAAAAGGATCACAGCACAAGTCATTTTTCATTCTCGCTCTTGGCCGCTGCTGTGCTAACCTCATACCACGAGGAACGGCGATTCAGAAGTACACCAGCCAGTTCTCTGCTGAAAGAGATTGGCAAACGCTTGACTACACTTGCACCTACCGGTCAATAAAAAACATGTGACACGCATACAATAGGCTCAAAAGCAACACAGTATTTTGCTTATAAAAATAAGAAAGGAGACATACAACATTAGAAGGCTGGGAAAATAACTTTGCGAGTTTTCTTAAGGGCACACGGTTGTAAGCCAAGTCAACGTATGCCTCACCCTGTATACTGTACTTCTGGCCAATTGCAGCATTCCCAGAAAGCCTGAATTGGTGCAGAGCTCTTATTCATTCGTATGCCAAGATGTGGCTAGGTGGAGAAATATTTTCCCCAGCAATCCCTGGAGCAGAAAAAGTGCGCCATTATGTCCGGGATTAAATAATTACGGTGAGTCACTTACAGGAGATCACTACAAAGACGCTTTTGTGATGATGCCAGAAAAACCACTATTACCCTGACTTTACCATTATTCTCCCAAATTGCTCCCAGGAGGAAAAAAATATACATCAAAAAATCTCCTTCGTTCTGGGTAGAAGAAAGGTTTCCTACTCCAGTTGTACCGGGTGGTGAAGTGGAGAATTGGAGCATCACATAAATCTTTCCGTGAATTTTCTTTGGCTGTTTTTCCATCTAAATGGGTGATTTAGATAGTCATCGATTGAAATTTGGCCCTAAAGAAATTCATTCATGATTAGGAATCTGAGAAACGCCCAAAGGAGCCATTACCATTGGCTGGTCTGCTAAAAAGACCAATGTGGGTCAGTATGAATTTCCAGGCTTGTTTATGCTGGTTCAAGCTGGTCAGCAATATTGGCATAATCAAGGAAGTCTTACCGGTTAAGCTTGTTAAGTGGGGACACCAGCAAACCAGCATCCCATGCTAGAAACAAGTGTGCAAAAATATAACATATGCTGCTGATGATCCATGCTGGTCTTTTCAACAGAACAACCATTTTTTGAACAACTTATAACTTTATGGAGGACTAAGAGTGGCACTTAAATAAATAAATAAGCATATAAATCACTTATAAAATTGACAAGAAACATATTTAAAACTTTATTTAATTTTGCCCAAAAAATGTTAGATGTAACAGAAAAATAATAAGATGAGGTCATAACTATAAAATATATAATCAAAACCTAATTTCAGTTAAATGCAAAGCAATAAAGTAATTAAAATTAATAATTTAATTTAAAATGGAAATTTAAAATTTTATAAATTTTATTTAAATTTTTTTTTTAAGAATTTGCGTGTTAAAGCAATTGCTTTGTTAATAAATGTGGACAGTTCACACACCGGAGCAACTGATAAACTAAGATTTTTTTAGTGTTTGAGTACTTTATCTATTTACAGTTTTATGTTGAAATAATAGACTGATCATTGATTCATTTTATTTTTTTATTTTTTTAAGTGGCACTCTTCGTCTTCTATTAAGGTCAAGCTGTACATATTTATTAATTATCCTGCAAACACCACACTCACATATCTTGTTAGTTGAATTACCAGATTAAAATAAACAAAGTAGTAGTGTAAGATGATTCATCAAGGTCTGAAGTTCTTTGGGCCTTGATGTACAGTAAAAGTGTGGTCAGGAAGTGCAAGGGGCATTTGGATTAAATAGAGTTTGCCTCATTTCCTCTTTAATTGGCCAATTTGCTGGTCTGAATTGAGATCCACTGACATTTCACTTAGGCTGACATGGTTGGCTTTTATTTTCTCTGAACCTTGTTGGGTCCTGCTCAATGAATCAGGGAGGCAAAGCCAGGAGGACAAGCGTTTGACTTCATTAGCAGAAACAGGAGGGATTTGAAGCGTCAGGAATCTCAATAGGGCCATTGAGAGCGACCGAATTCCATGTTTTTATCCACACCCATCGGAAAAATCCTCTGTTACTGGCCCTGAGGTCATCTTATCTACGACAAATAAAATGCAGATTATGAAGAAAGGATTGCATTCACACCTGCCAGCCCTCACAGATGCTGAAGTCATTACAGTATACTTAAGTAGCAAAAGTGCTATGAAATGAAAAGAATATGTGTGCGTGTGTGTGGACATGCATATGTTACAGTCAAGTCTAGAAGAAAACGTGAAGAAATGTGAAAAAAGGTGTTCACACTTTAAACTTTCACATATGCCTCTTTATAAAACAATTCTTCAAAATTATGATCAATCTTGACCCACAGTGAACTAACCAGGGGAAAGCTGAATGCACCCGGTAACCTCAGAGCTGTTTGCAGAGTGTCAGATGCTCACTGTAACCGTGAGAAAGCATCAAACAGCCTTTATGGTGTGAAGATATCCAGTGTGAATTTGGATCTCTGCCCAATAAGCTGGATGAGTGTCGGAAGACAGGTTGTGTGGGTAGTAACAGCGGAGAAAATCTCGTCTGGGCTTATTCAGCACAACTAAAAATAACTCAAAATGTGAACTCAACAAACTGGAATAAAAAAAAAAAACACTGGCACAGAGGAAAAGATCACTCTTGGGATTTTACGAAACAAAATCAAGATCGTTAAATAATAAATAGTCTGAAATCGATATCCCTTCCCCGCCCCACAGGCTCATGAATATTAATTAGGTGACACTATTCACCCAATAGTAAACCATAACTGAATTTCTGAAAAATAGATATATGACTGCTAACCATATTAGGATGCCAGTCTGGCATTTTTGTGATCATTCAGTCACCTGCTGATGTAATGACTAGTGTATGTTTCAGACTGGGCTTAAAATTGTTGTTTTACAGTGCTACCATTTTTTGTTTGTACTCTGGCCAGGCAAAGGTTACACCTCCAAACGTGGGAGAAAAAAAACTTAAAACTTTCAAAAAGTGTGTACAAGGTATTAAATACCATTTACCTACTTATATTCAGTGTTGGGGGTAATATATTACAAGTAACACAAGTTACGTAATCAGATTACTTTTTTTCAAGTAACTAGTAAAGTAACGCATTACTTTTTAATTTACAAGAGAATATCTGAGTTACTTTTTCAAATAAGTAACGCAAGTTACTTTTTTATTTTTTTATTTATTGATTGACAGCTCTCCTGTCCCCATGTTGAGAGAAATCAGAAGATGTTACTGTAGTTCAAAATAAATATGAATATGAATTAATTCATCTC
>NW_015662039.1:939800-940145 GCF_001515625.1 Sinocyclocheilus rhinocerous
TTCCTCAAAATGAATAAAAATAATGCAACTCAGAATATGATGCAAACCTGCAATAATTAAATGTTATTTAACACAAATATCCTTTATGTATTTAATCCCATTCTATTAACCAATGTCTTTGCTTCTGACCTTCGATGATCCAGTTTAACCGTACTAATAAGCAAAAATGACTCTAGACAAACATTTATGTGTTTTTTTATTGCTGAAGTGTGTTGAAATTTCTTCTTCTGCATTCTACTGTACGGACGTAAATTTACTTTCCCTTCAGCCTGAGGCTTATTCATTTCACTTTTGGTGTGAAAAGGCTTTTATATTTGCCAAAAATATAACTTTTTTATTTTAAAA
>NW_015662039.1:941369-958549 GCF_001515625.1 Sinocyclocheilus rhinocerous
ATGGAGTAACGCAATATTGTAATGCATTAGTTTTAAAAGTAACTTTCTCCAACACTGCTTATATTAACTGCAGCATGATTTAAAAACTTGTTTCCTTGCACCTCATAACCTCCAAAGCAACAAACATATTACTTACGCAAGACAAATGGCCATCAGGGAAAAGTTAAACCAACACCTTCACTACTGCAGAACAGAAAATCTGACACTTTAGAGGAAGCCTAAGGGATGTTTTATGCTTTTGCCTTGACAATTGTAATTGCGATGCATACGCTTGTGAGCCCACCTTTGACCTTTGGGAGTGCTTAATACAACAACTATATGAACACGGTGTTAAAAGGGCAAGATTAGTGTGTCTGTTTTGAAAAAAGATCTGACCTAAAGTACACTCGCTTGAAAAGAAAAAACACAATTCATCAGAATGATGAAACAACACATTTATTAATGCTGACATCATAATTGCAAATGGACAGCAAAATTTCCTTCCATAAATACCAATCTATCTGTATAGCTTTGCTACTTACCACACATTCTTAAAAAGAAATTTAAAGACGGACTTAAAAAGGGGAGGTTTCCCCAACATGGCGTCAGTTTTCTCCAAAGACTCGAGGCAGACAAATCCGTTATTGAGCTTTGTCACATCGGTTAAGCGAAAACTGCAGACTGCTGAGCTCCCATAGGACCTCCACGCTGAGGGTTTTACCGCTCCCATTCACGCTGTGGCCAAGAGCGAAAAAATAAAGTGCGATGAGAGTTCAGAGAGCCGGCGTCCGCCGATATTGGGTTACTGAGGGTAAAAAGGCATGCCATGCCAAGAGTTATTAAAACAGAAGCCTGAAAAGGAGATTTCAGTGGCATTGCTGAAATAAACAGGCAGCAGCTCAATGTCTTTACCATGTGTGTTACAGGGCTGGCGTTTGGCCAGCGCCTCTCAACACACACCGTGGCTGGTGTGTCAAAAGTGGCCATCAAATAAATGCAGCTTGTCGGCTGATTACAAAAGCAGAACTGTTGAAATAAACATTACACAGCTAAAAACACATTAGAATAGCCATGCGCTGGCATTGTTAACAGGACTAATGTTGGGTTACTAGGCAGACGATTATATTTAAAGGCTGCTTTGTATATTTCTACCATACCTGAAATAAGGTTGCAATCAGGGACATATTATGCATGGTATATTAAAAAAAACACTGCATACAGCACCTTCAATACACACCCATGGTGGTAAAGGGGACTTGTGACAGACTTGGTGAGTGCAACAATTTTGTGGTCAATAAACGTGGAATTATGCTGCTTTCAAGTACACCCAAGAAACTCGTACTTACAAATTGGTCAGTCATTATTTAGACTCGTCATGCATCTAGGTCGGAAACAAAATTTGGAAGTTCACTCTTAAAAATTCCAAAAGGGGGGTTTCACAGCAATGAGATTCCCCAATGAATGTTTTCAGCTCTTCAAAGAACCATTTGAATCATTTTGATTCTCTTCAAATTCTCTTTTTTTTCTGTGAATATGTAAGTCTAGAATTCCTAGTGTTTTATTGGTAAATAAGCAATTACTGGTAAATTACTGGTAAATGCATATAACTGCCCTAGTAAAAAAAAAACATTATTTATTTAAAATACATTGATTTCATACGAAGTATAATTCAAAACCACTGACATATTACCATCACTTACTGATAAAATTATAATTAAACTTTAATTGGAGTATTTCTTTATGTATTTTCTTTCTTTAATATGTGTTTAAATTTCACTATTAAAAAGGATTGTGTGATCTCTGTATAATATCAGTCTTTAAATGCAAGATATTTAAAGTGTATCTGGAGTATACTTGCAATAGTTCCACTTTAACGCAATCAAATATACTAAAGTACATCTTTAGTTGGACCTCAGTACTTCTTCCGCACAATTAAAGTGCATTAAGCACTAAATTGTTTGTTCCGATTTAGCAGACATTAAGTATACCAGTTTAGTCTACCAAAAGTACAATTACAGGGTACTTTTATTAAGCCCATAAATATGCATTTGTAGTATACTTAGCACAAAATAATTTTCAAATACATTTTAGTATATTTTTTTCACTAGGGTGGCAATTACAACATTTCCAAGTTCTCTTCATTTCATCATAGATGGGCAGTTAAAATCAATTAACACCACTGGAACAGAAATTGGTTCAACAAAAAAATTAGTAGAGCAAATCAAGTCTTATCTAATGAGAAAAGTAATGCATGTCTGCAACCCTAATGAAAGAGTATATCCTGCAAAGAAAAAAAAAGAACTAAACATATCTTTCCATGGTATAATGCATTTTTATGATAAGCTAAGTTCCCCCAATTTACGTTTTTTCCCCATATCTGAATTCCATGTGTGCCACAAAGGAAGTAGAGTACTTTCCAAATTGTGGAATGTATGTGTACATTAAAGTTACACAAAAAATAAAACAGTCAGCACTCAGCAGATGTAAAAAAAACCTATAAAGGTTTGGGGCAATTGTACACCACTTCACCCCTTACGGAAACCTCAAGTTTGTTCCCCAATCAGCAGCATGTACAAATCTATAAACCAAAACAGGACATTATAATAAACCTAGTCTTGGTGAGGGATGACGTGCCCAAACAAAGAGTAAACCGGAATAAAAGGGAGAAATCACAAAGGATTGTGTTTCCGTTATATGTTACAAACTCAAATGAGAGAAACAGGCTTAGCCACAAACACAGAACAGCATCCAGCGAGTCAAAAGTGACTGAAATACCGACATTCCTCTGTTCCCCAAACGCCAACGCTGGTAAATATGGTGTTGTAACCCCCATTCATCTAAGATTTACATTTGGGAACCAAAGTGAAGTGAGACTAAACTGAAGCAAAAACCCAAATAATCAAACATGAGGCACGTGTAATGCGCTTGTAAATTGTTGCTGCGGTGCACTTGGATCTTTACGCCAAAGTTATGGCCTGTTGACGAGGACAGAGAACTTTTCAACACCCTTCTCTATTACACCTCAAAATAATATTCAGTGGCACAAAACCAAAGAGTCACAGAGAGTCACAAACATCACAAACTTTTATCCAGACTGAACAATATGTGAGAAACTTGTACAACTACTTTTTTAACTAGCTGTGCTTTCTTTTGAGAACTTTCAAAGTAGACTTTGCATACAAAATTTTCTATGAGAAAACTCAGTTGAACTCAGACCATCTTGCCAATGGTATTATTAATGTGTTAATGGAAGGTTCTACTTCTACTGCTTTTACTATACCAGGGTAAATATATTTACATGAATAACAGTGGAGAGGACTGTTTTGCATCACTTACACCTGATTAGAGAAAGCTGTGATGGAGTATTTGATGGATACTAGAAATTCAGTGGAAAGAGCAGCCATCTTGGATTTTTGAAATCACAAGTTGACCCACCTCTTTTTTTAAATCCTGCTTTGTTATTGTAAAATAAAACATTTGTCATCATTTACTCTTTCTCATGTCGTACTCTCACGTCATATTAGCATACACACCTATGACAATAATATTGTATATTAAAAGCGCACACTGCAGTTATGTCATCTGCCACTTTAAATGTTAATTTAAAATCAAGTTGGGTGGATTCTGATTGGCTGTCAATATTTTTATTATTCATGAGCATGAAAAACTCGCTGGAAAATTTCTGAAAGGGATTCCAGCGATTGTGTTCCTGTGTGTTGTTAATAGTTATTATGGTCCTTGGTGTGCCCTTTTCAAGCTACCTTTGGAATTGTAACTGCATGAAAAAAGTCATACAGAAGAATTAAAATAAAAAATAAAAAAGTGATACAGGTTTGGAACAGAGAAATGATGACAGACTAATTTTTGGATGAAATCTTCCTTTATGATTTTATGCTAAAAGATATCAAACCCAATTAAAATGATGAATGTAGTATTTTATGCAAACATAATACTGAGAACTCATGTGTGTATATGCATGTGTGTTTATTTGACTTACAAATGTTACATTGCCATGGAGATCTCAAGCAGGGGAAGTACTTATCCTGAGATGTTCTGCGCTTTGGAGAGGTTTGATTCAGCTCAGTTCCTGTCACATGCTGCAAGAACACACACACTGCCATTTCCCAGAACGCATTCCAACAAAACACACAAACACACCTCAACCCTATGAACCCCATCTTTTTCTTTTTTCCCTCTAGTGTGTCTTCCTCTCCTTGCATGTCTAAGCATCAGTGCTGCCCTTTCAAGACTGCTCTGTCCATCTGCTCATCAGATCCACTGGAAGCTCTGGCAATGTCCAGACACTACTCAGCTCTCAGCCGGCCGAGTGGGTTACCCTACACCACTGCGTGCCACCCTGACACTGTAATCCAAACACGCTGTCTCACCGAAGGCCTAAACCATCCCTGCCGGCACAACTGGCCAGGACGCCCTCTCTCCACCAGACCTGGAGCGGGTGCCGGTGCCAAGCGCTACTGCAGACACCAGTATGTAGTGGGTGTAAAGATGATGGAATGAAATTCAACATTCCAAAAGAGCCAATCAAGTTCCACGCGTTACGCTTCACACTACTGGCGATTTTAAATATTTTAAATATGCTTTTTGAATATTTCTCAAGGGAAGAGGGTGAAAATCTCATTACGTTTTTGAGAATTCGCACCGAGCTGTGAACTCTTCTGCATATACAATGTGTAAGCAAGCACACACTCAAAAAACCATTACACAACATAAATAACCAGGGAACAGGCCTTGTTTGTCTAGAGCCTCTCAGAGTTTAGCATATGGAGGCTCTCACATTCGGTGGAGAGGAACAGGCCAGTTTGTGAGGGGCCTCTATATGTTTGCCCTCCAGGCAGTCATTTCACCAGCGGGAAGTCAGAAAGCTCGTCAGAGAAAACAAGTAACCCGCTGCCTCGCCACCATTCTAATGGCTAAACTCTCCCTGTATTCTTGGCCACATGATTTGTGATATGCACACCTGCATTTTCTGATGACAGATGTTGTCCTCCAACGAGTTTGTAACTGAAAGATCAGCCCATAACAACACAACAGTTCTCTTGGATTCATATTTGTTCAGGCTGCTACATATATTAATTACTATTGTAAGAGATCCGTGTTGGCATTAAATTTAAGGAATAGTTCATCAATTTTCAAAAATGAACACAAAAGAAGATATTTTGAGGAATTTTGAAGAACCAAACAGTTGTTGGTCCCCATTGACTTCCATAGTAGGGAAAGAAATACTTTGGAAGTCTATGGGGACCATCAACTGTTTGATTACCAGCATTCTTCAAAATATCTTCATTTATGTTCAACATAAGAAAGAAACTCACACAGGTTTGGAACGACATGAGGGTGAGTAACTTACATCAAATTTTTCATTTTTGGATGAACTATTCCTATAAACCTATAATCAGTTGGTTCTTGCTGATTCTGATCAGCAGATATTATCTCATCAATATCCAGAGATATGGATTCTAATTCTGAATTACACCAACACACAAAGCTATGATATGTCTTACAAAGATTTGGTAACACTGCAAAAAAGTTAAACAGACTACTGGTGCTTTTTTTGGAGATCAAAGTCCCTATTTACTTCCATTGTTTGGAAAAGAGTGGTGTAGGCTAAACGTTCCTTTTGTGGTTCACAGAAAAAAAGTATATCTTAGAGGTTTGGAGCAACATGAGGGTGAACAAAAATAATGACATAATTTTCATTTTTTGTTTCTTAAAATCCATCACTGAGCAGCAGATGGGAATTGACATTTTATTCAAATACAACATCCTGAGCATGGATGGTGCTATTTTAAGCTCTAGTAAATGAAGTCCAGGAAAAATCAAACTTCAAAGCATTGAAAGTGTTCAGTGTGAAGCTCGTAATCCAATAAAAACATAGATCTGCGAAAGGCTCCCAGCGAGTCTTGCTCAATTGCCGGTTCTGAATTCCTGCAGGCTGCATGACAGACAATATATATATATATATATATATATATATATATATACAAATAAAACACTTATTTAAAAAGTCTATACACAGTCTAACTCAATGAAAAAAAAATATCACGACATTCTAATTTATTGAGATGCACCTGTGTATATATATATGATATGGGATATATGTGACATCCGGCATACTCATGTCAACGTGTGTGTGTGTGTGTGTAAGCCATATTGGCTCATCCACCATCTGCTGTTGGCCTGTTATGCACAGAACAATGTGGGCCCCTGTTCACATCGTGGCCTATTATTTTTCTCTGTCCCTCTGATCAGCCATGCAGAACTTTGAACCAAATACCTCGACTGCTGTCCGGCTGCTCTGCACCCTCTACCTACAGCACCTCACATGCACAATGCAGGTTAGATGTGGGATGCCAATATATTCTGCTCAAGCACACGGGCCCACCGCTGGCGCTCAGCGGAGTCTTCCCCAATCCATCGTCTGGGCCTCACACGTGGGGAAATCCTTCTTAACACACACCACTAATCACACGGGGACAGCGAGAGGTGGAGGTGTCAGCCATGACGGCAAAATCACCAACCTCTAACAAAGACAGCAATGTTTAGTCTTCAGGAGTAAGAGTTCATGTGAGCGGCCAGATTCTCGGAAGTCACTTTACTATAAACACAACAGCCTGATGCATGGAGACGGTAAGCGAGTTAAACAGACGGTGTGTTGACACTATCATTTTGGCAGAGTGAGTAAATGTGAGTGGTGTTTTAAAAGGACTCTAAAAAGTAAAATTCCTCATGATGTTAAAACCGTATGCTGTTGTTTCCTTAGTAGAACTTAAAAGTACATTACAGTTCATATTGCTCAAAGGTTGCTAATCTCTAAAAAAGTCCAAAAACGACCACAGATGAACTCAAATTTAAGTTTTTATTCCTTCAATTGCCCATCAGTTAACACCAAAACAGCATTGCATGCACTTTTGTGATTCATTTGGTGTGTTTTTGTACTTGACAACCAAAAAAAAAAAATGTTTCTTTAACAAATTTCTACTTTGTGTTTCAGTTTTAAAATAGCAGTAAGAATTTGGAACATGCAGGTGAATAAAAAATGGAGTATTTGGGGGCAACTATTCATTTAAGTCCTTTAATATTATGTATGAATATATAAGTATGTATTAATATATGCATGAATATTTTAAACTCAAACAAAAGGAGAAAATAAAGTGACTGGCGTCGCCACAAAAATAGGAATTTGGTGTTTGTCAAATAACTATAACATGGTGCTTTGCTGATTATAATAGTAGTTTATGTTTACTGTTTTTACAATGCTGTTTGAGTGCAAATAAGTAAAAAAAAACACTAATACTGAAAGTATAAAGTCATGATGTTTTGAGAATAATCTTATAATAGGCCTTTTACAAGAATAAAGATGCAAAATTATGAGATTATGTTAATTATATTTTGAGAATTAAATCTAAATTATGCATAAAGTAGCATTATGAGATTAAAGTCATACTATTAAAAATTCCTAAAGAATCACAAAATGTAACCATTTTACTTTATTTTAATAGCATTCATTCAACAAATTTCTACTTTGTGTTCAAAGAAAATAACAGCATTTGAGTTTGGAACATGAGGGTGAAGAAATAAAGTCTTAAACTATTCATTTCAGCCCCTTGAAGATCACTTTGTCCATCAGAAAAGAAAAACACAAGGTCATTAGCAACTGTTGACATTGGCCTACAAGTGTGCATGAGAGTTTATTCATGTGTGTGATGTCCGTAAAGGAAGTAAAACTGCAGGTGTTTGTGTATCTTTCATGTCTCTTCTCTTATGTCCATTCCATTCCCATGTCACGGATACCCATGAACCCTAGCCAAACATTTTTGACAGTCTGAAACTTATGGCATCAGGTGCCAAAAGACAAAGGTGCTGAGCTGAATCTCTGCCTTCCAAGAACAGATGAGCATTATAATGAGACACTGCTATAAATGATTTATATCATGTTTAATAGGGTGAGCAACAAACACCAACTCAACCTGTACCAGGGGTCAAGATTAACAGGGAAAGAGTTGCCATCCATCATTTCCATTTGGTAACCTATCGCCAACAAAACCAATATATATATTTTTCATTATCTGTGTACATAGTGTAGCAAAGTCTCCAATTTTCCATCTTTAACTTCAGTTGTGGATTAAGATCAATTACCATGTTCCTGCCGCAGTAAGAGCCGTAACTGAGAGAAGGCAAACATGGGGATCTAGCGGCTTGGCACATAAAAAGAAAGCCGCAACACACATGCACACAGTCACTTTGTGCTCTAATCCTGGATTACTATAGTGCACTTTGGTTAGTTGATAACACAATCCCCACACTAGCTCAGCTGTGACTGTGAAAGACCCAGCTTAAACCCCCCTCTCTTCCCCTGCGGCATTGGTTGGGCTGGGGTACAGTAAATATAGGTTTGGAGCCTGCAAACATGCTTGATTTTATCTCCAAGCACTCACTGTTACAACCACTGGCCCCTGATAAAGTCTGGGGAGTCAATGATGACATAACAGACTTACCTAACTTACCACAAATAAACATACAGCAACACAGTTTTTGAGAATGTATTTTTTTTTTTGAATAATATAATTCAGCATTTCTGTCATGATAGACTCATGCAATGGCGAAAATCTAACTATAAAACAAATAAAATTCAATAAATCATATGAATATTGAAATAATATTTTTAGCTCAGACAAAATGGAAGTAACTGGCATAGCCACAAAATAGGAATTTGGTGTTTGTTAATTAATCATAATTTGGCACTTCATTGATAATAATGGGGTTGATTTTGTTTTTACAGTGTTGTTTTAGTGCAAATAAGAGTAAAAAAAAAAAGTAATTACAAAAATAAAAAAATAATTACAAGAATAAAGCCAAGATGTTTAGAGAATAATCTCATAATAGGCTTTTTACGAGAAAAAAAAGTTGCACATTTACAAAATTTAGTAAAAAAAAAAAAAAAAAACTCTTATTATCATCTTAAATTTCTGTTATAAAATCCTAAAGAATTTTTAAAAATTAATTGTTTGATTTTATTCTTTTTTATTTTATTAAAAATGTAACTAGTTTATTTGTGTAATATTTCACTTTATTCTTGAAAGAATTCTTAAAAAGTATTGTATTTTTTCTTGTAGAAGGCTGCTTAAGACATTATTCTTGAAACATCACAACTTTATTCTCATAAAGTTATGACTACTCTTGAATTCAAGATTTTTTTTTAATTGCCACTAAATGCACTGTAAATTGTGTACTATTTCGTTTTGTCTGTTTGAATTATAGTTAACTTTAGCTGTACAACTGACTTGTACTTGGTGAGGAAAATATCCGTCCCCTCTTCTGGCCTCCGCCGTTACTGGTTCCAGGTTCAATTCCAGTCGGTTTAAAAGGTGAGTCTATTTTTCCAGCCCAGAACCACCCTTTGGTGGAAACGCCTTTGGCACCAGCATCATGTTAAAGGAAACAGGGTGTCAAAGACAAAGCAAAAAGCTCAAAAACCTTGAACAACTTTGAATGTTAAACTAAGCTAAAGACTAAAGACTGAATATTTATATGCTGTCTTTAAAAACATAATTATCCGTAGTCTGATTACACTTTATTGTCACAGGGGTTACTCACTGTGTGGTTGCGTTACGGTGCTTATTTGAGGTTTGCTCTAATTTGCTGAGCATCCTGATTGAAGGGAAGGTCACGCTAAATACTCTCCAGTCATTATGCTGCCCTTTCATTATTCTATAAATGAAAAGAAAATGTAGTGTACAAAGCGTCTAGTGGTCAACAGGGCAAGTTAAGGTCAGCGTTGATGGATCACGTGTATATATGACTAGTCTTCTCTGACCACAACAATCGAGAACAAGGTTCTGACACTGTCCCACGCTTACACACACACCTCTGCCGGACAACCCAGAAAGGGGCCCCTGAGTAAAAGCCCTCGGCACTGTAAATAACCCTGTTTATCTTGAGGACATCAAACGGATGCTTCACAGCAAGATGAGCAAACCAACTGGGGCTCTGCTGGGGGAAGGTAGGATAGTTAAGGAGTTGTAGACGATTACAACCCCCTCGTTCCTCTGGCCTCTACATGCTTGATCGCTCCTATCGGTTCCCCCAACACACAAACTAAGTGGCCACTTGCACTCCTGTTTCACAGATGGGAAAGTCATTCCCTAGGGCCCGTAGGGCATCATCAGATATGTCTTAACAACAGTGGCTTGATTAAGAGCTGCAGCTGAACTTTGACCTCAGGTACAGCATGCAATCACAGATATACCTGCAGATAAATCTGGAGTAAACACAACCACAGTCTTTTCAGGCTAAATGGCCTTTACCATAACCAGAACATCAATTAGACATCAAGGTCACCAAATCAACTGCCCAGAAGAAAAGTTCCGAACTGTTTTTGACAAACACCAGGGTTGTGTCACCTGGAGAAGGCTAATAAAAATACTTTTTAAAGTTTAAATTACTTTACTCATAATAGTGGTATAGAATACAGTGGTCTGAATGCAACGCTGAGATCAGATGACTAATAAAGGTGTAGAATAAATTAATAATGGGTGAAAATATGGCTGTGTTTAGGGTTACCCTAGTGAAAAATAAATATACTAAAATGTAATTGAAATACAGGAATTATTTCACGCTAAGTATGCTACAAATACATTTACATATTTATGTGTTTAATAAAAATACCCTGCAATTGTACCTTTGGTATAATAAACTGGTATACTTAAAGTCTGCTAAGTTGGGACAATGGACTTAATGCACTTTCATTGTGCGGAAGTAGTGTATTTGTAGTGTAGAAGTATATTTGATTGTGCTGAAGTGCAACTATTGCAAGTATACTTCAGGTACATTTTAAATATCTTGCATTTAAAGACCGATATTATTTAAAGATCATATAATCCTCATCAGTAGTGACACTGAAACACATTTTAGGTTTAATATTAAGAAATGTGCATTGTGCACAAGTGGTACTCCAACTAAAGTTTAATTTTTATTTAAGTCTCCAGCGATATGTCAAATTTGAACTATACTTAGTATGAAATAAATGTATTTTATATATATATATATATATATTACTTTTTTACTAGGGTATTCTACAATGATATCTGTATCTGAAAACTTTTGCTTTTGCACAATGCAGCCTCCACACCAATAGATGGCAGTAAAAACTCCAACATCACCATCATACTGGCTGTTTAAGAAAAGAGTCTGTGACACATAAACACATAAATGTAAAGCACCTTTAAGTTTCTCAATTCCAATGCAACTGGTAAACCATCTGTTGGCTGTGTAAGAAGTTGAAAAGCTCATTTGTCTAAAGTAAATATTTCGTAAACGAGTCCATGAAAATGCCCTTTGACAAATTACATACCTAAGTTTAGCATTAACAAATAGATTTTCCCTTATTTCAGCAAAGCAAACTTCTGTACAATTTGGCAGTAGTCTTATTTTCCTTCTTGAGTATTTTACGTAATTTCCCACAGAGTCTCTTAAAATTCATGCCGGTTGGCAAGATGCAAAGGTCTTATAAAATGAGTAAACGGGCAGATTTCTGGGAAGCCTGAAGCATGTTGACAGCACAGGAGGCTCGTCTGACTCTGCAGCCCGTGAACTCCGTCCCTGTCTGGGATATTGCAATTGATAAGTGTCAGTCATTTTCACAGTGAGGAAGAGAAACAACAGGGGTGTGTGAAATGATCACACTCAGGCCACATTTCGACCCTCTGCTGAGCTTGCATCTGTTTTGCTTCTCTGGCAGTTTAACTGTTAATTGAGCTCTGGTGTGTTCACTCTCAAACAGACACATTCACAAGCATCCATACTGGATCCGTCACGTGGCAGTCACAGGTCTCTCAATGCTTTGATTGAAGGTAATTGGAACCCAAAACATCTGAGGCAACTTTTCCCCTCAGTCTCTCCCACTTTCTTTTTCCCCATGCTTTCTTCGCCTTTTCCCCATCACCCTAACCAGGAAGTCAACCAGAGGTCTTGAGCTTCTTGACGTTAGAGTGGAAGTTAAGTCAGTGTCCAGTGTCCCTGTTAAACACATAGACCTCATTTGTGAAATGGCTTTCCAAGAAAAAAGCAGAAAGAAATTCCTTTGTGGGAGTATTTGAATTCCTTCTTGAATAAAACTCACTTAAAAAATGCTTGTAGTTCCATATAACCGATGAACCTCCACCAAGGCTAAATTACTTGCTACTTTACAATTCAATGAATTTGGTAATCCAATAAACCTTGAGCTCAGGAAACCCATTGCTCATCTTCATCTTGAGAATGTTTTTTGTTTGTTTGAGGGCAGGCAGTACATTCAGGCAGAGAGAGATAAATAATGTCCTCATCTCCTGAAGCGTAAATGAAAATTTCTAGCAATTTCACACACTGTAGCCTTCTGAAATGTGTCAGATATTCATATGTGACATGTCTGTTGTTTTCTCAGTGTTGCCACAAGGGGCACTAGGTCAATACCCATCATTGGGAAGCAACAAGAGAATCGTCTCAGGTTACTTATGTAACCATGGTTCCCTGAGTAGGGAACGAGACACTGCGTCCTCTAGGGGTCCCCATAGCGACCCCTAGAGGACGCAGTTCGAAATTCCCATGAAAGGGAACTAGTATAAACATGTTTATAGTTAGCAACCTGAATAATGACACATCTGGTAATGGCACAGACATTTGAAGGCTATCGCATCGAGTGCTGAGGCTTTGTACGGAGTTCAAGAATGCCAAGCAAACGTGTCTGCGTACGTAGAATATTCAGCCTAAAGGTTTAAAATTAGTCCACTTTACACATTGATTTAAATGGGGAAAGTTTAAATCACCCAATATAATTAGGCAATATGACTAAACAGTTTTGCTACCTTATAATTTAAATAAATAATTTTTAAAACATTTGATCATTTTTAAAACATTTTAAAAAGACAAAAATGCTAAAATTTTAAAGTAATAAAAATAATGTGTAAAAATAAATAGGTAAAATACCCATGTGCTTCACAGAGTGTTTCACAGAGTCTATAAATGTGTTTGAACTTTATTAAAAATGTCTGAAATGTCATCACTAATTGGTTGTGTTACAAATAAAAATATGTAGGCAATTTCATACTTATAAATTGGTAATGTCCTAAGGGTATGCTGATCAAAAACATCAAAGTCCTTCAAGAAAACCGTAACTTTGTAGCAAATCACATGAATTGAACCCAAAAGTTTTTTTTTTATGATTCTGTCCTCATTTTGACTTGAGGGTAGAAGTATTCTTTAATATGTCTTTGCAAATGCTGGAAAAAATGAGTGGAGGAGAGAGGGGGATGAAAGCACAGAGGAGGAGAGGGATTGAGAAAATGGCTGATTTAGGTAAAAAAAAGACCATAGAGAGATAGAAGGTGACAAAGCTCTCAGACTTGACAGGACAAACAAAGGAAAGGAAATGCTGCCTATCTGTTTAATGGGCCAAATTAGTTCTTAAGTGCTTTACACGGACGGGGGGAGAAAGTTGGGGATTATGGGGCCTGGACATTGGGAACACTGAAGTGGAACACAGTGGAACAGTAGGGCAAATAAAGTTCATGTAATCAAAAGAAGTACAAAAACAGGTCTATAAAAAAAACTGTTGGATTTGTGTAGTGGTGACAATCAAAAGGCTCCAATGTCCATTCCAGTAAGTACGTCACAGGATTATAGGTAATCAGCACTGACTGAAGTGGGGTGAGAGGTCAGAGCTCAATGTGAGCCTACAGGAGTTCCTTTAGCCTGAAACAGAGATTGTTCTGCTGAATTAGCAGCAGTCTTTTGTGGTTATCAACAATCTTAAACCAATGCAACCTTAAACCTGTCACTTTGTGGAAAAGGAGTCAATACGATGTCCGGAGACATCCAAAATGTGCAGAGCTGGAAAGACACAAAAACATTTATAAACCTTTAAGCTATATTAAAATCTTTGTTACTTTTGTTACATTTGTCAGTGGGTTCGACCAAGTAGAAAAACCATACTACTTTTCACAGTGTACACTATCAATCAAAAGTTTGGGGTCAGTGTGATTTTTTTTTAAAGAAATCAATACTTTTATTTAGCAAGGAGGCATTGAATTGATCAAAAATGACAGTAAAGACAAAATCTATTTGTATCTATTTTGTATAATATTAAGCAGCCCAACCATTTTCAAAATTGATAATAATAAGAAATGTTTCTTGAGCAGCAAATCAGCATATCAGAATGATTTCTGAAGGATCATGTGACACTGAAGACTGGAGTAATGATTCTGGAAATTCAGCTTTACCATCAAAGGAATACATTTTACATATTTTTACAAATATGTGACCCTGGACCACAAAACCAGTCTTAAAGTGTCAATTTTTCGAAATTGAGATTTATACACCATCTGAAAGCTGAATAAATAAGCTTTCCATTGATGTATGGTTTGTTAGGATCGGACAATATTCGGCTGAGATACAACTATTTGAAAATCTGGAATCTGAGGGTGCAAAAAAATCTAAATATTGAGAAAATCGCCTTTAAAGTTGTCCAAATGAAGTTCTTAGCAATGCATGTTACTAATCAAAAATGAAGTTTTGATATATTTACGGTAGGAAATTTACATTTACAATGTATTTTTGGCTATTGCTACAAATATACCCCAGCGACTTACGATTTTGTGGTCCAGGGTCACATATGTTAAAATAGAACAGGATTTTAAATTGTAGCAACACTATACAACAAACTATATAAATAGCTGAGAATACAAATTCAACTACCGCAGTGTGTCCTTTCAACAAAATACACATGTAGATGAAATTAAACTTATGAATCATGTGGAATACATTCGCTAGTAGTAAAAGTCAAATTAACCTCATATTATGACATGCCCTTAAATTAATAACTAATAATTGCTGCCTTCAAATGATCTAATCCTTTTTAAATGCCTCTCAATAATAACGTAGATATGCACGTCACTGATCTAATGAGTTCTGGTCTCATATGAATAGGCGACTGAACTTCAGAGGAAATGACATAAGCATGGCTCCAAGGACGATTTACCAAATAAGTGCCTGATGTGGACATAAAAGAGAGAGGTAAGTCATCTACGTGAGTCTTTTCATACTGGGCCATCTGTTTTAGTCCTTATTAGCCTAAAAGCAGCATTGATGCCAAGGGTTTAGTCAGAAGAGGACTGATTTCTTCATTATTTGGGACTAAGCATGCTTGAAAAACTGGAGGATTATGCATGAAGACTCCTTTTTATCATTATGAAATTACCTTTTTTCAAAATCAAAATCCATTGCAAATCTAGCAACAACAATCTTTCAATTAGACGGTGCACAGATTCTTGCTCTGTCACTGCTGATTCTTTTAGTGAGAAGCTTGATGATATGAGATTTGTATCTGACTTGTCCAGCAAACACTTGTCTGATTCGATCCACAGCACAGGAGAAAATAAAACCTGTGCTTTGCGTGTTATATACTCTTCTGAAGGTGACTATAATTACTGACAAATCCAAAAAAGCCAAGTTTTATGAGTCTATGCGTATAGTTTTATGCTGACTGTGTCTCTCTACGAAACACAATAACTAAACCTGTGCTTCCGTACCAAATGAAGTGTTGATATAAAGCAGGCCACCTTCCTGCCAATTCTGGGTCATGACCACCAATTCATTCCTTTTAATGTTTAATAATATACAGAATTCAACAGATCACATTTATACCGTATTTACATGCCTTCAGGAACCATTAACCTCCTCAAACGTAACTCAGCACAATTCAGAATGTACATGCATAAGAATATTCTGATATTAACTGAAATTTGGTCATATTTTAGTTATACTGCATCATCAGTTAAACCTTAACCAGACTAATCTACAATTATATTTTCTAGTAATCTGAATTAAGATTGGGGCATGTAAAAATCGTATTTAGAATACCTATAATAATCATTACTTATATTACTATTCATTAATATTTGCAAATGCCCAGAAGTATGTAATTCTGCCATTGCGAAAAGTCAATAAAAATCATTTAACGTTTAAATGAGTAAATAAATTAATTCAATATGCAAACATATGAAAGCATTATATTATCATTCTCTTGTGAACATGAATGACAAATAAGAGTTGATTAAATTAGTAGTGAAGTACTAAAAATGCAGTGCAATAATTAGCAGGACTTTGTGCAAATTAATGGTAGGCCTATCATTTGACTTGAGCACAGCAATGTGATAAATATTGTATGGAGGGGTGAATACTTTCTGAATCCCATGTAAAACAAACCTAGACATATTTGAAGGAGTTAAGGGCTGAGATTTGCCTCTGAGCGGGGGGCCATGCTGGCGACATCCTCTTCTGCTAAGACTTTCAAGCACTTAATTAGTCTTAGACTCTAAAAGGTGACACACGACCTTTAGAAATGTGCTACTACAATTTCAACTACCGTTAAAGCAATAGCCTGAGGAACAAAACAGTCCAATAGGGGATTTTTTTTCTTCTTTCAAATTCAATAAAAACTGTTGTTTTTGGACGTCTGCCCAGAGCTGTTAACATAAGAAGAGAGCAAGCAGTGAGCGGAATGCACCTTGATGCCCACAGGAAATCTGCTGCGAGTCGCGGGGCCTCAACCCATGATGCCAGCACACACTCAACCTCAGGGGAGTAGGACCATGAATCACACGCACACACACACACACACACACACACACACATGCACACAAACCGCACTGGTTTATGATATCAGACAATCAGACTCCTGGAGTAAATGCAGATCCTGTGTCTGTCTACAATGAAATTTACTGCTTTCCAGTGCTTCAATGATCTGGAACATAATGTAAATACACTTTAGGCATTGATTTTGCAGTGTTGGCTTTGCTAAGAGTCCTATTCAATAAAGTTTCAATGTAACATCTATCGTAAGGGACATTGTAGCAGTAACCACATTTTCCAAGATCTGTACAGTACCTTGCAAGCAATTCTGACTTACACCAAATAAAGCTATTTAGTCATCATTTTACATGCAATTTTACAAATATAAATTTTATAGTGAATGAACATATAATATTAATAATGTGTATAACAATGAATCATGCAAATCTTTAAATGAGTTGCAAACCTTTGTGAAATGTGAACATTATTAGTGAATATAAAGTATATTATTTTCCTAATAAACTTATATATATATATATATATATATATATATATATATATATTAGACTATCATTTTA
>NW_015662039.1:962742-998430 GCF_001515625.1 Sinocyclocheilus rhinocerous
GTGAAAAATTTAAGGGGGTCTGAATACTTTCCGTACCCACTGTATATATATATATATTTATTTTTATTTTATTTTTTTATAATAATTTAAACGAATAAATTTGCCTTTATATGCATTTATAATGCATTTAGATCAAAGTCTGTAATATAAATATATATTATATTATATTATATTATATAAAAATGTAAACTATGATTATTGTGCAACCAAATGCTGTTTCTTTTAATTAAACTATTAGTGCACATTTTGATTAGGTTGACCAGATGGACCAGTGCCAACCTGACCTTATGTGACCTGACCACAGCCACAGAAAATTTTTCTACATTTTCTCTACAATACTTTTTCAAATTACATTTTTAGATTCGGTATCTCTTCCAAAAGCTGAGTGTACAGAATGTTTAACGAGTGGAATTCAGCAGGGGACACAAATACACATTATCTGCTAAAGCACAAAGATTTAGGTTTCCAAACTAAAGCTATTCTTCCAGCGTGTGACTAAACTAACCAATTTTTAAAAAGACCAGTAGAAGTGACCACAACGAGTTTGCACAGCATTTGATATCATTCCTATGTTCAGCTGGGAGATTGTATCGGTTCAGTTTACTTCTCATTTTTATCACCATCTGCAGAAGTACTTAAAATTTCTCTGAATCTAAGACCTGGTGGGAAGATGTTTGTGTTTGTTGGTTCATGTCCAAAGAAAATCTAAACCTGCATGAATTTCTGCCTTGTTCAAAATATTTGTGAGAAATCTTCTCTTTGAGAAAAATGCATTCTCATTTGTAAATGGAGACATTATTGTCTGGATTTACTTATTATACATATTATTTGATTATTAATGTTTTTTTTGTCCCCAGAGAGTGAAAGAGCAGACTGATGACGTCTGCACAGATTTCAACATGTTGTGCTCACTTTAAAGTTTGTTCAAGCAAACCAACAGTGACACAATTGTTTGTAAACCAAAATCATGCGTATGTTGCTGTTTGTTTGTCCTGAAGTGTCTATTTTTGGAGTCTTAGTGAATCAGAATATACAAGCAGAGAGGGACTGTTGACAATATAACAATTTGCTAAATTATTTGCACGTTTGGTTTATTTTTTCATTGAGTTATGTGCATAATTCTACGCATCATTATTCAGCCATTATGTAAAGCCAGTTCTAGGAAACAATTTTCATACATCTCGGGATTTTTCAATTGAGGGCCATAGCATTGTTACAGCTCAAATAATATTGCAAGATTTCCAGACAATGTACATTTTTTCATTACAGACATTCCAACTGTATTTTTATGACAGGCTAAATGGAGTTGGGTTTTGATTACCCCTAATTTCACCTTCACAGATTTACTATCATGCATCTCTAGAATCAAAAACTGCTGCTCGTTTTTAGCCAACCACAGCGGAACTCAAACTACTTATTCCAGCAACATTCCCAGAATAACATATTTAACCACTGAATTTTCATAATACATCTTCCTTTGTTTCGAGTGAAGATTCCTCATGCCATCATTGACTCTAGCCACAAATATTTCTACAAGATTCAAACTGTTTAGAATCAAATATACAACGTGGATATCTTCTGTGAGGACTTCAGGAATAAATATCCAGCACAACATGTGTTATGTGAAAAACAGACACATTTTTTCTCTCTCTCTCTCTCACGTACAAAACCAATTATCAGGTTGTGACTGATTGTGAATCATTCCAAATGTAACTTAGTATTTTTAGTAATCAGAAACAGATAAACTCATCATTTCATGTCAACATATGCATCAACAATATAGATAGATTCACACTCATGAAGGAAGCTAAGTCTGAGTTTTCCCAACGCTGTTTCTCTCAAAGTCTCATCCTCTCTCTGTCCATCTGAAGAGCTCTTGTCTGTGTCGGGCATGACTCACAGACTACACCTCTCCCAAGTAAAGACTGCTCTCTGGCAGCTGTGGTGTAAAGTAATCACGGGCGAGGAAACAAGATCCAAAGCCCCTCTTCCTGTCAGCAGACACGTCAAGGTGAACTTGGAACTCCTTAAATAACCAGCAGTACGACCCTTTCACCTGACCCCGCTGTGAGGATCAGAGGAAGCCTCTTGTTTACAAGAGCATTAAGGCATTTTTTACTGCAACTGCTAGAGCGTTTTTCCTTTCCTTCTTCTCTTGTGCTGTTCGAGAGATTGTATCAACTGGTTTTAATGTACTAGCTAATTTGAGCACTGTGAGGTTGCTTCTAATCTTTCTGTGTATTTCTCTCTCTCTTACAAACACACACCGCAGATCTCTTTGATCCAGTCCTGAGGGTCTGCATTGGTCTGTCATCAGGCAATGCATTGGGCGTTCTCTGAGTGCCCAGAATGCCATGTGCTGTGTGCACCATATCCCTGTGGGAGCTCTGGAGACGCTCTGACAACTCTGACACTGTGTGCCGTATGCAATGCAACAGCCATAACGCAAGAGCATTACACTGTATTCTAACAAGTGTGACACAAAGCAACAACTGATAAAAAGCCATTTAATCCCAATGTTTCTGTACCACAAAAACCAATGAGCTGCAAAACATTTTGTATGCTTTCTATTTGTGAGGGTTGCTTCGTCCACAATGAAAACATATTGGTCCAAAAGCATTTTCGCTTTCAGCCAAGACAAACAATTCTGTCTTTAGACTAGCTAGTGTTATGACCAGTCAAAACTGAAATTTAAAAAATGTAAAAAATACCAGCCTCTCTGAAGTACCTGGTACTCGCTGATGGGCAGCTGCTTTCAAACACTCCCATGTGTATTTGTGTGAGATTTCTTTGAACAGCATCAAAGATGCTTTAAAGGGGTCATATGATGTTGCTAAAAAGAACATTATTTTGTGTATTTGGTGTAATGAAATGTGTTTATGTGGTTTAAGGTTCAAAAAACACATTATTTTCCACATACTGTACATTATTGTTTCTCCTCTATGCCCCGCCTTTCTGAAACGCGTCAATTTTTACAAAGCTCATTGTTCTGAAAAGCAAGGAAAAATTGAAATCGCATCATATGACCCCTTTAAGGAGCATCACATCTTGTTTTTGCAGCATTAAGCATTGTAGCCAATCACAGACATGTCTGTTGAACATGTGAATGCAATGGCCAATCAGAGGTGTCTAAGGCGAGACACTGCAGGTGAACAGGGTAAAAAAAAAAAAAAACGAATAGTGCCTTACCTAGTTGATTGATTACATTGATAATTGCAAAAAAAAATTGTATTACAAGTTGTCTAAAATGTTAGGTTTAGATATGCAAATGAGTAATTATTTAATGAAATATGTGCTAATTTGCATACATTTCTAGTACAAAAATCTAAACGCTGGATGATGTCAGATTCAAAATTCTTGTTTAATTTTTTTGACATATTAAAGTCAAAAGTTTTTACAGAGGGAATTTTGGGTATCTCATTTTTGTCACTCCATAATTCAGAAAATGCTTAGAACGGTCAGAAAACAATATATTTTCACAATTTTTTGGGGATTAAAATGTTGTATATAATCAGGCAAATTATATATGAACAAATCCCTCTGTAAAAACCTTCAGGATATAGACAGGAATAAAAATTTAAAGTTTGGTGTGTGTAAGTGCTACTGAAGTGGAGATGTATGGCTCAGTGTAGGAGAAAAAAACTCATTTTGAGAAAACGACCTTTAAAATATGTATTGTAATTCAAATCTATTGACACAAATAGATAAAGTGCTATAAAAGAAACACTTAACAGTGTCTTTTGGATGATTTCTTTCCACTAGTCTGAAAAAAACACTTTATGAAAATCCAAACTTGACAGGTGCATGAAAAAACAGCGTTTTTGCCTGCAGTGTCTCCCCTTAAGACTCAACTCAATAACGCTCAAAAAGCTTTTGTTTAGCACAAGTTAACGCTTGCAAACCCTTTCCATCAAAACATAAACACTATGTAAGCAAGAGTTTTGTTGTGCAGTGCAGACAGCTTTATTTATTATAATAGGAGTTTTTGTAAGAGTGAGCTTATGTTTAACTTAAGTGACTGACAACTTCAGTAATGACAAAGAGGCACTTATTGCACGCTATATCTGTATGTGACCCATTCAAAATAAGAATAAAAGTGATATTTTCCATGCTGCCAAGTACATAAGCAAAGTTTTGGAAGTGACAACTGTATTTAAACGCATGATTGCATCCTAAATGTCAATGACTGGCAATAACCTTGTTTCCATTACAGATTATCACAAAATTTTGTGATATTTTAAAAATGTTGATAACAAAAACTATTGCGAAATGACGGTGTGTCCATTAACCAATGGTATGCGACTAAAACGTAATTTTTTCCTCTCGTGATAAGTCTTGGTGACGGATGTTCGTAGGTTTACGTATATCGCAGCCACAGCCCTAAGCATTATTTTTAATCAAAGGCTACACGCCTATATCTCCTATCTTTAGCGAAGCAGTGCGGAGAGCTACTTCTGAAACATGCCATGGCGCGGCTGGTATAAAAACAAGCATGGGGGGACTGTTTCAATTGCACTTTTGCGATATATTCCTTTTTTAAATTGTCTGAAAAACCACCTCATGCAAGCGTTATAACTTTTTTTGTGATATATAGGAGATTTTGCGAAATTTACATGTTTCCATTGGCCGCATTTTCAATTCGCAATTTCAATTTGTGCAATTTGAAGAGTAATGGAAACAGAGCTATGATAATATTAGCGGTGGAGAAGACAAGAAAAATTAGATTTCCAAATAGATCCATTCGATTATAATGTATTCCATAATGTGTTCCGTACAACAGATCTGATGTTATAATGCTCTTTATGGCACCCAAAACAATCCAACAGAAGACCAACAGAGAGGTGTCCGTGATGCACACGTTTAAAGATAGCACTCTTACTCAATCCCTTACGACCCCTGGTGACACAACTAAAGCCACCCATTCTGGTCTGCAGTCGGAATCTAGTCACAAAGACGTTAAATCCTTCAGGCAATCGGCTCTTTGGTTTTTCAGAAATAAGAGCAATGGGGGGTGTGCGGTACATAGAAGCCGAGAGGGTGGCCGTCTCTTTCTTTCTCTCTGTTTCCTACTACTTCGTCCAAGAAAGTGCCATTCAGCTTCTCGGGAAACAATGTGTGGATTCAAGAGCGTTCTGGGTGCTTGGGCCTGGATTCAATCTAACTGTCATGGGAATTTTCCTGTACACTGACAAAGCTGTTGGCAGTAAGCGCCTCCGGGATCATTTTTACAAATCTCTGCTAGAACAAAGAGCATCATATCCATCAGTATGCCACAATTGTCTACACAGTTCATTCACACCTCGAGACGTGTGCATTTGGTTTTCACGTCACCGTGACCCTTCGATACCAGCGAAGAGGCTGGGCAGATAAACACGCCTTTCCAAAAACCTTTTTTGGAGCTATAAATCATTGTCGTTATGTATACACTCTGCGTTCTTGTTTTCTCTGATGACTAAATAGCGACATTGCCTCAGTCGCTGTTAACAGAACTATCACACATCAAGCCATCTACGATAAGCCACGGATTCAATTTTTTTAATAATGATGTTTACATATACACATCTGTTCAGAAGGTCATAGCTAAACAACACACACGCTGAAAATGAACCTAAAACACTTATAAACTAGTGGTGCTTAACTGGTTTTACCAAGCGGCGACTCAACAACCAAAAAACTGTTTATCGTACAGAAGTAAACTAAATCAAAGACTGAAATTTACTTAAATATTTATTAAAGTATTAAGGTCATTTCAGCTGGTTTGTTTGAGTGTTTGGTTTCTAAATGTCTTTTCAATGGTTTCATGCTCTTGGCAGCTAATAAATCACCACACAAAACATGCTGTGGTCGCATAGATCATTTTTATCCGCATTTTTATCTGGACCATATTTTCTTTTACCTTGCTTGTTCATGTCACGCAACCTGCCGTGTTTACATCTGTCTATTATGATTCTCACTATGGTTAAAAAAATCAAGGTTTAAATTATTAATGAAAACACACCATCAGAGCATTTATTCTATAGAAACATTTCAAGTGAGGGGAATTTACGTAAACATTTTATAAGATTATCAGTATAAGACATTAAAAATCAGAATGTGACAAATATTCTAACAGCTAAGGTTGCATGATATATTAAAATAGAATTGATTGTATGACCAGTCACTTAACACTGTATCATGAGCTGTAAGCGTGTAAATGAACACAGTGCTGCATTTCACTCGAAAACCTTTGTTTACTTTCCAGCAAACTGCCTAAATAAAAGCTAGATGGTTTGATGTTTGAAATTTAGACACAAATATTAATGTACTTTTATAGTTATACAATAAAATACAATTATTTATGAAATACAGTGCAATAGTATTATTACAATGTATTTCTTAATTTGTTTCATATTTTAATATTTATTTAACATTTTCAATGTCAAAACAGTTGGAATGAGGTTTTTTGGAATGAGAATTTTTAATTTTTATTTATTTATTTTTTTTCCCAAATCATGCATCAAAGGATGTAAGTAAGTAAGGAAGGAAGGAAGGAAGGAAAGAAAGAAAGAAAGAAAGAAAGAAAGAAAGAAAGAAAAGAAACTAAATGGAAAAAAAGAAAGGGGGAGGGTAACAGTTATTTGTATTTTCTTTGCAGATGCACACCCCAATTATCCTAGATTGATTTTCCCCCCCAAACACAGCTATTTAAATCACCTGATAAAAATTCATGTAGTTTTTTTATGGCAACATATTGCAGAAAAACAAAACATCACAATTTCGGTTGTTTCCAATATCGTGCAGCCCTATAATCCACACAGGCTTATTCATACCTGCAATGTAAAGATGACTCTGAGATGGTGAATAGCTTTCTTCACAGTAAGAATGTGTGGCACTGTTACTGCTTTAGTGCTGAAATGTGCAGCGCTGGAGGGTAAACAGTTGCGTGTATGAACCGACGATGACTTTGTTAATAAAAACAAATCTTGGAGGAGTTCCGAGTGAATGAGAATGAGCCAAATGGGTTTTTAAACACGAGTTGAGTGAACTTAACCTCTGAAGCCCCTTGGGATTCGCAAAATCAGAAAAAATAAACTCATTTGGATTTGTTGAAACATTCCCCAAGCCCATATGCCAGCTGTTTTCAGAGCATAGTAGCACTGCAAGAGGAACAGGCTTGGACTAAACACAGAATTAAAAAACAAATTGTGTATAAAACCACCAGGTATACTCTCACAGACAGTCACACCACACATCATCTTCGCTAAAACATGCCAAGCCAAGAATAATAATATACTGTCCTTGGGCTGAGCTGCACATGACATTCACAAACCATTCTTTATGAACTTGGAAGAGGAAGCGCTAACTATACGCTAAAGCACTATTTTGTTGATGTGTTCGTACAACTACACCTTTGTGGATAGAAAAGTTATTACGCCTCAACTGTAGCTCAAACATTAAATCAATGCTATACGTATACAAGCGAGTCTGTGCGTTTGAGTCACAGACTATTACCCACCGCTGAGCACTCAAAATAAACAATGGAATGGAAGCCATCTGAACACTGCGTGCTGGAATGATTGACAAGCGGCAGCTGGCGACACGGTGAACAACATATGCGGACACTTCCTTACATACACATAGTATTTATACGCATACATAATAAAAAACCTGCACAATGTATACAAACTGTACTGTATCTACAGTCAATGGACATGTTTTATGCTGATATTTTGATCTGGTTTACATCAAATGGTTGAAACAGACTGTATTGCGAGATCAGACACTCTCCCACGGCACAGCAATAAACAACCAACACGGCCATTATCTAGGATGCCTGCTGTTAAATGGTCCCCACACCTGGTTCGAAAGTGCCTATCCAAGACATGTCCATCTTAAACTGGTTTCACTACGCTGTCTGAAGTCACTTCCCACTCAGTTAACACAACAATGACTAGTACTGACTAGCCTAATTAACAAGGAGATGTCTGTACCATCTGGCATGGTTCTCAGAGATGTGTAAATTCACACACACACACACACACACACACAAGCACAGGCTATAACACAAGAGGTTGTATAATGACTGACATCTGGAGGTTATGTTAGGGAAGCAAGTTAAAATGTAGCTGCTAAGCTTCGCTGTTAGTAGAAAAAGTGAAAGACTATTAGAATTGAGGGCAATTTTATATATACTGTATGTGTGTGTAATTTATTATTATTTAATATTTAAACCATTTTTATTTATTATTATATATATATATATATATATATACACACACACACACACACACACACACACACATGTATGTGTTATCACTATGTCAGAGACATGCTAGCTTTCTCAAGGCAGACGAACTTAGAGTGGTTACAATCATCCGGGTTTAAATCGCACTCAAATTGATTTGATTTTGACGCAATATTTACACTGAAGCAGGCGGCTATGGTAAGGGGCATGACATTTCCCGACCAGGCGCCGAGTGCTGCCAATCACAACACACACTGGCCCAGCTAACCAATTACAGCACATTTCGTATTTCAGAAGGAGGGCCTTCATTTGATACAGTTCATGCCAGACTGAGGAGAGAGGTGTTGTAATAATGTAAAATATATGAAAAAGAATGTGTTTTTCGAGCAACCTAGTATGACAGCCTGTTCTAGTACACCCCCAAAACAAAATCAAGACTTTGTAAAAGAGCATAATAGGATCCCTTTAATATTAATACCACTTTCATTTAATATTATATATACACACAAACACACAATCTAATTTGTACATTTCAAAAATATGTTTAGATATTTAATAATGAATATTCTATAATACTGTTCAACTGTATAAATACATTTATTATATACTTACTATAAATTCTTAATATATTTAATTTATCTTTTTTTTTTTTATTGAACCCCCAAAGAGTTAACAAGCCCTGTCAGACATACAGATGTGACTTGTTAGTCGTACTCCGTGAACCTTGTTGACTGTTCCCTGCGCTCAGGAATGGCCAGATGATGCCATCCCAACACTCCGGCTTGCATCACGACCCGCTCAACACAAAGTGAAAGCAATGACTGCCAACAGCGCCCGAAAATACGACTGCACCTGTCACCACAGCAATGCCAGTCCGAGGGCACCAGTGACTGGGTCGGGGAGAGGAGGCTCTTTTCACTCATTTACATTACATGGGAAATGAGATCTAGTCGATCACATCTCTATCCTGGCAACAATAGCATCTCTTCACATACCTGCAGACAAAAGACTGTTTCGTGGAAGGAAAGCTCAAAAGGCTTAACCTCAACATACATTCAACTGCATATCAGACGTGACAGGCGGAGCACACTATCACAGGTGTGTAGAGATCGAGGAGGGGTGAGCTGTGGATGAATGGGGTTAACAGACGTACCTGGTGGACAGATGCAGCTGTGAGGTGCATCCCGAGCCGCCCGAATCTTCGGCAGACGTGCTGCTAATTTCTGGAAATAAACAAACAGGACATTCGAAGTCAGCCATGCAGAAATCGACCACATTGTATGTAAGGTATAATAAAAAAAATCTACTGTAGTTGGTGTTAGTTTGTTAGTCTTTTTTTTGTTATTCATGCAAAGATTTCCCACACATTCACTGAAGTTTTAACCAAGAATTAACCAAGAATATACAAAAGTTTGGGTTGCTAACATTTGAAAGAAGTCTCTTATGCTCACCAAGGCTGCATTTATTTATCACAAGTAAAACAGTAATATTGTACAATATTAATAACTGAAAATTCTGAAAATGCTGAAAATTCAGCTTTACTATCACAGAAATAAATTGCATTTAAAAACATATGAAAACATTATTATTAATATTTTATTAAAACTAATAGGTATCAAAGTGAACACTATATAGATGAACAGGATTTAAAGAACAGTTTGTGCTCTTTAAAAAAATGAAATTTCCATAAAAGAGACATTAAACAGAGCTACTACCGTATTTTTAGCCCAAGCTTACAAAACCGCAGCTATAACAGACATACCCACTGTGTGCAGTGCCATTTCACTGGTTGAACAATCATTGACTGGCTACATTAATGACTGAATTGTAAAGTTTGTCAGGCATCTGCATTGTGGTACTACAGGTCATGCCTCTCCTCTAATATTGAAACACTGACTGAGGCTAAATAATTCTGAGTCTGCTATCGGACATTTTTCTTGCCCCAGTTTATATTAACCATGGATTGTTCCAGGGCTTTATTTGGTTGATACTGGCAAACCCTCTTCCCAGCTGGAGAAGTCTTCACTCAAACCGCTCTCAGACACTACAAGCTATTGTAGCAGTTTTTCCACACTACTGAACTGGGCAGCTCTACAGATATTGTAAAACAGAAAGAGCTAATGGAGGTTAAGAAGAAAAGGAAAACCTAAAGAATGCTAAGATGAAAATATACTGTACGTGTGACAGCAGGTTTAACCAACAGGCACAGAAGCCGTGGAAAATGCATTACAATTTGGAGGGAACCTGTGCTGTGCGTAAACTGCTTTTCCACAAGAGCAATGTCCAGGGATAATGCACACGCTACAGGGTTTGCCAGAGCTTTAACTCATGATTTTCCAGTGCTGCATTCCCAAATAAAATGTTTCTTTAAAATATATTCTAAGCATTTTAATTTTTTTTTACATCAAACCATGAAAAAGTGCATCCAAAACCCCATTTCACTTAAATCTAAAAGCTCTCATAAACAATAATGCAGAGTCACATTGAGCAAACAATAACCAGTGATGAAAAGTAAGCATGAAGGGTTACATTGACGGGAAGCACCTTGAACAAGATTTAAAGCAACAAACACTTAGCTTTCATTTTGAAGCACATTAAGTTACTGAAGCATTTAATTCTGGTAGGGTGTGTTCCTTTATGCTCGAATAAAGGTGTTCTTAAAGTCAACATGAAATCAACAATGACCCTATTTGCTTTCTTAATACGCACCTCTGGTCTTATTGTGCACGATTCATCTGTGCATGTTATTCCAAAGAGAACATTTTTTTTTTTTTTGTAATCTTTCATCAAAAAGTAATAACTTGGACGCCTCTGAAACGACTCTCCTTTTCGGCTGATGTGATGAAGATTTTTTTTCAACCATCTGGCTTTATTTTGGAATTCAACACCCACTTTTTACAATCCATTCAATTCTACATCACGTCCTGTCCTCCATTTTTTTCTCATAAAATACCTCATTAAAACTTGAAAATGATTACACTCTTAAAAACAAAGCGTCTTTAGTGGAATATATGGTTCTATAACATCCATGGAACCTTTCCATTGGACCAAAGGTTCTTTATAGTGGAAAAAAGGGTCTTTAAATCAAATCAAATCAAAAAATAAAAATGGTTTATTTAAGAATTGTTTGCTGAAAGGTTCTTTGTGGAACCAAAAATGGTTCTTCTATGGCAGCGCAATGGTTTGCGAACATGTTTCATGCTGATTTTAAGATGACATGATGTAAATGGTAAGGTTGTGGTAATGGCATGAGACAGCTGATGCCCCAGGGTTTGCAGGGATAGGTTGGGAGGGAGGTGACATTCTCTGCCTCCCAGCTTTAATGGTAACTCGATGCCCAGTATTTGATCTGGTTTTAACAATCTATTTTGAACGGATGACACAACGTTTCACAATTCCAATGTCCGATTACTACTAAGACCCCCAGACTTTGTGCCTGCAGGCCAAACTCTATCGCTCTTTCCATTTCTTTCATTCTCTCGCTCTCTCTCTCTCTCTCTCTACTCGCTCGCTCGCGTTTAGCTACTTTCCCCCTTAACAGATCTTGATTACACCCCTAAAGGCACGTTCTGTTATAAATTGTGAAATCAGCACCATTCTAACCTTCAACAGGCACTTCCAATGTATACGTTTCTCAGCTTTAATGGAGACATATACATGCAATTTTATGGTGATGCTGAAACGCTGGTTGTCAATATGTCTATAAGAAACATCTGCCCTTGATAACAGAATACCCCTGAGATAAACATTTCAGATGCTTTTCAAAGGCCTATCAGTATTAAACAAAACTGAAACCTATTTTAGCATGTTTTTCACTACAATTAAGCACATTTCCCCCAAAACTCTCATTACTGTAATGCATGTGGACATTTTACTAGTAGTAATTGCCATTATTCTGAAGGACGACTCTCATTACATTCTCATTACAATAAGGCTGTAATTCTTTATCTGGTTTTTGCATGTTAAAATGCCTGAAAGGTGCCTATTTTCTAATAAGCAAATCAAATTCATATTTTTATGCACTGGATATGTTCTTGACAGATTTCAGTGAGATCCACCTGTAAATGACTCAACATTATCCAGATACTGTAATCACACTCAGCCTCAGATTGACTCACACTTGGCTGCCTCTACTCCAGTTGGCGTACTCTCATTAACACACTAAATATTCACCTCCATCATCCTCTGCTGACTCTATTACTTTATAAACCGCAGATAGTGAGATGGCAGCCTTTCCCTGAGTAAAATTCTACCCAAGATACTTTTAACACCTCAAATATTTTACATGCAGCTAGGTGATGAACCACCAGAGGCCAGTATGAAGGGACCACGGCCGCAGGCAACGTACTGTGTATATATATCTCGCTTTTCTCCACCTCACCACTTCAAGCTAAATCCTATTCTACACAGACGCAGTGCTCGGCCAGCGCTAAAGTTGGCTAGAGCCCTTACTGCTTGATTATTGATGTAAAACAGGTGGTGGTATGGTGACACAATGTGTTCAGCAGGTCTTGCATGCTGCAAATAATAGTTTTGCTAAACAACAACAGTCACAGCTTTCAGTAGCTGAACAGACTTCGCTTGAAATTCAGTCAGCCTAATGTGGATAATAGGGGGGCATCTACTGGATCACATCAATTATGTGCACTTTTATTAAGACAACTACACTAATGGATGTGTCAAAATGGCAGCAGGAAATTTTGGCAATATGATTGTGTTATTTATAGACACTCATTCTAGAGCAATGCTAAAGAGGATGTGAAAAATTGGAGCCATGTAAAAGAGTCTGATCTGGCATTTGAAGAGCTATAATACATACTAAACTTAATTCATTAATCAGGATTTAATTATTTATCACTTATGTGTGACGGCGAATGACATTTATTGGGTAAAATGTTCATATTAACGGGTAAGTTTATTTAAAGTCAATATAAAAGTAATTTTCTCTGTCAGATAAACTAAAAAGAAAGTAGTAATTAGTTTTTTGCGTTTTATCTTTAAAAAGGAGTAACTGAGATAAAAACGAGAAAAAGGAGCAATAAACGCAGTACAAACAAAGGAATAAAATAACACCAAATAATAATTAAGAAACTGAACTAAACAAAAGCCCAAGAAAACATTTGATTTGGTCGTCAATTTCTCCGCCTTCAAATTCATATTTTAACACACATGAACGTAGTTCCAGAAAAACACATTATATATATTATTATTATTATTATTATTATTATTATTATTATATAAACATATATAAACCATCTTCTACCTCTAAAGTCTCTCTGCTCATTGAACTTTCTGAACAGCGCACTTCTCGTTGAGACTTCAACAAGGTGGGACAACATGAAGAACATCTCTTTCACTCTGTCCTCGCACTCATGACTCAAGCAAATAGCTTGTATATGTATGACTAGATATTATTACAAGCACAGACAAACGTCTGGAGAATAAAAGTCACCGCTCACCTCCTCTAATATCTGATCCAGTCGACTCCACAGGACAGGCTCCACCTGTTCCAGAGAGATCCAACTGGAGATACGGGGGTCTCTGTCCTTTTCCAAACTGAGCACCCTGGACTGCAGATCTGACGTCCTCAGGTAGAGCAACACACAAACTCCAAACGAGATCAAACACACGCAGACTGCACACACGTCCTTCCAGTTCGTCAAAATGCGCTTTTGGCAGGGATGCTGAACGCAGGTCCTCTCCAGACTGGACTGAGGTGATACTCGCAATTTCATGTCCTCCATGTCTGTGAGACTTATGTAGGCTATATGATGTTTATCCACCACTGAACGGGGTAGTGCTCAAATAAACCGATTAAAGTTCTCCTTTCAGGCAATTAAACCGCTTTTCACGTGAAAATATTAATCTTCAAAACGACCTCAACTGAGGCATGCTGCTCATTCAAGTGCATGGAGATAATGGTTGAGTGAGCTCCGGCTCTAGTGGGAGTCTGTGTGCTTCGGTCGTGCCATTTGACGGGTTTGTCTGACTGCTGCGCGCTTGAGTCTCTCTCTCAGAATGAAACCTGACACACACTACACCGCTCTGCAGCGCTCACCACGGGACCCTTCGCTACTCTCTGTCGCCCACAAGCCCCTCCTTTCGGTTTATTTAGGCTAAACGGTAGGGCGGGATTCACGGAGGAGCTGACCTCGGCTTTGATCCGGCTCTGGAGAACGATATTTTTAGGTGCCTCGCTGAATCAATGCGTAAAGTGCACAATCATAAGTAAGAGAAACTGTTTAGTCATCCACAAATCTAGGTGCAAATTAAGGGGGTGTTTTGAAACAACGTTTTAGTTACCAAAATATAAGACTACAAATTAGTCAAAAACGAGCGTGCTAAATGCATCAAAAATCGCTACCTTCTAATCGAATTGGCCACACTCCACAGGAAGCTGAATTTGAATGAAGAGGGAATTGGAAGAAATTCAATGGGCAATGGCAAGCTGGGAAATTAAGTGGTTATTCCCCGGGTTTGTAAAGCCATTTAACTGTAGGCCCTATGGCTTTCTGTAAGGCCTATAAAACCTTCAAACTTCAAGCCTTTTTAAACTAAGTTTAAATATATATAAAATCGTTAAGTGGTTTGTTGAAAACATCATTCATTCATTCATTTAGTCAGTCAGTCAGTCAGTTATGTATCTTGCAAATCTCTAAACTACTATAACCTTTGTCAGTTCACATATAGTAAAAGTTTAGCTTTAAAATGATTATGGACCGCCCTTAGAGAGCAAATGAGATATTAGATCCCATTTTTCTTTCTTACAGAATCAGTCAATCAACAATCTACAACTGTTTATTTGTTTTGAACTAATCAAGTTTTGTAGCCAGAGCACAACGTAAGTTCACACTGCTGTCAGTTATGTCTTATTTCCCATCCCTCCTTTTAATGAATGCCTTGGATACAAGTAGTCATTTTGGCAGACATCCGTTTATCTGAAATGACTTACCGTACGCTTATTACAGGGACAATCCTTCTGGAACAACTTGGGTTACACAGCAGTGATGGGTCATCGAGCTTATGGGTCTCAAACCTACAAAATTTTGGTAACCTGCCCAGCCCCCTTTACCCATCACAACACCACATTCATTAGATACTGTAACTATAATCTGCCAGTTTATTGCCAACACAGATGTTAAATGATAAGCTTCACATAACATATGGTGTCATAGAATCAGAAATTAATTTATGAATTAGTGTTTATGACAGTGTTAGTCTATATCTCCTTTCAAAACATTCCTCTTGCAATTTCATGCAGCTATAAATTCCCATGAATCTGGTTGATCTGTTTGAGAAAATTTTATCCGCATGAGGTAAAACAAACTAGCCTCCCCCTCGTCAATCTTTACCACCTCCGCCACTAACTCTTTGATTATTCCCTCCTTTCATCACAATCTGTGTTGAGTGAGTTGGAGAGAATAGGAGGGGCTCTTCATTTGAAAAACAAACAACAAATTATCCTGCCTAATCAAAGTATGCAGCTACAGGACAAAGCAAACTTGCATTCTATCACCAAATATCTCTAAAGAAGAAAGTTTCTAGGCCAAACCAGAAAGAGAACACAAAATAATAGTTTCTAAAACAGGAGCCAGAACCAGGCAGTCCATGCACGAGGACAAAAGGACAATTGTCCCCTGTCCACAAAGCACATGTGAGTTGGCTATCAGGGGAGTATTTGGCTCAGCGCAGCTATTGGAAAGGGCTGATAGAGTGGACTGAACGATATCTAATTCTGCTCCTGACGCAAAGATCGCCTGAGCACAGGGATGTGAGCGTTGTCATTCGGTCAAACTGGCAGCTCAGAGCGTGTTTGTATTTTTTTTTGCCAGCCATATATTTATGTGAGAGGCTTTTACATCGGTTTCAAAATACCTCTTTTAATAGATTTTCATTAATCTGTAAATTAAAGGTCATGCCAGTCATAATTACTACTTCATTTGTTTGCTGTTTTGCTGTCTGTAGCAACTAGGCCTGCGGTTAGCTGAGCAGATGAGCTTTGGACCTCCAGAATCAAGCTCGCCGACCTCAAGCAGCGGCTGCTTTAATTACATTTACAAAACCACACGGGTGGATTAGATTATAGTATGTTTTCCACAGGCCCACAGAAAGCTTTAAAAAGCTAATAGAGAATTTCCTGGCCCACGTTGTGCAGCTGTGAATTTAGTCAAACTAAGAGATGTCCTTCCACTATCGACCACATCTGAAGCTCTGATGGCCCCACAGAGGTTCATTACACACGAACTGGAGAGCGTCCAAGGAACTAGATGAACTCAATGTAATTGCCAGTTGATTTTAGAAATGAAAAATTAATCTGGAAATGAGTGCGATGGACTTCCTTTTCAGAATGACCTAATATTGTTGTGCAATGTATTGCACAATTATACATACCCTGCTGGATATATACAAGAAAGACATCAGTTCTGAAGAAATACTGACTAAATGTGAACACAAACTGTCAGATATATCTCTGACAGTTTGTGGAATCTTAGAAAATGTCTTTTAACGGAGCAGATCAAATTCCCAGCATTGCAGAAAGTATCAGCGCACGAGGAAACAACCGCTGTTATTCGTTTTCACTCGAGAACATCCCAGCACATTCTCAAAGTAGAGCCATTTCATCTGGTTCACCATAATGCAAGGGCATCTGGGACAATTTTCTGGTCAACTACTTAGTAATCATGCAGTGAGTTCAGTGTCCTTGTGCCACTGACAGCAAATGATCTTTAAAGATGCCTTGTGTTCTCGCTCTAAATTTAGTGGATTCTCAGAAGTTTGGTCACTTCACTCCAACTTTATACATAAAATAGGCTATCTATCTATCTATCTATCTATCTGTCTGTCTATCTGTCTGTCTGTCTGTCTGTCTGTCTATAATCTATCATCTATCTATCTATCTATCTATCTATCTATCTATCTGTCTGTCTGTCTGTGTCTATAATCTATCTATCTATCTATCTATCTATCTATCTATCTATCTATGTTTGGATATTTGTGCATGGAAGCAGCAACCCTTTTGTTTTTCTCACTGTCTTAATGTGGTTTATTGTCTGTGAGAGCTGTAAAAGTACTTCTGAGGATGATGCAATGTATTACAAGTGGATCTTTTCTCAGCTGTGTTCATTACTGATCCAGAATTTCTCGGGCACTTAAAGAAGAATGTTTTAGTGTTTTGCATTCAGCTCAGTTCTGCAGCATTTCTTCAATATTATGAAATGAAATGAATGGAAACAGTGAAAATGAAACACTGGAGCAACCTCCTTCAATACCCTGGCAACTGACTAGCAGTCGCTCTGACTCTTATATAGCAAAGGCCTACATCACTTTAAATCTCTCATCGTACTGTCCAAGCTTAACTACACAAGGCTTATATATAACCTTCAATCTTCAAAGCTGCCAAAGCTCCAAACTGCTGTAATCTTCTAGTCCAGGTTTTGTCTAGCCCTTTATATTTCTTATTATATACAGTATTGTATTTTTTAAGAGTGACAGCATTTAAGCAATTACTCAGTTTTTTGAGAGTACAGCAAATTTTCCTGCACTAATGATCTGTTGAGTGAATATTTTATTATGTCTATACTTCATTACCATATACAAGAAAAGTAGCTTAGGGAGACATACATCTAAAGGCAGACATGTTTTCTAGATGTCTCGTATGTACTGCAATTATTTGCTGCAACATCACTTTTCTGAAGGAGACAAGAGAAATATTGCTTCATTAATCTCTTTCTCTTCATCCTTCTTGTGATAGAACAGGTTATTCGTTTATTTAATAGGTATTCTTGTCTTGGTTATGTTTGTGTTTGAATGGGGAATAAAAGATTTAGTTCTCTAAAGACACGTTTGCCTGCTAAACTAATATTTAATGCTAAACAGTCTGTTTCATGAGCACTCCTGGTGATGATTGAGAAATCAGAACTGTGGTGCATTTATCGTGTGGTTTGGAGATCTGTGGTGCTGAAGGATAAATATTATGGGAAGTGATTCTCAAAGGTTTTTTATGCCTTCAAATTCAGGCCAGTGACTCAGTAACCACATATGCATTTGATGATATCTTATTTAAATGTAATCGCTTATTATGCTGTTAAGAATAGCTTTTTGTAAACACAATTAATGGCCCAGATGGTTGACCTTAAAAATTAGTTCTTCAGGTCAACTAAAATCTAAAATTTTTACTCAGCATGTTTTTTTTCTTTTATCATCTGTTTCTCATCTGTTTTATTAATTATTTTTATTTTTAATTCTGTATGATGATACTGATGTGACTTAAATATGCACAGAAAAAATAAAAGGCTTAATTTATGATTCATCAAAATAATAAAAAAAAAATTCCCTTGAGGTCTAGGAATCCATGCAATTTCATGTGAGGGCAAAAGTTTTCCCCACACAGATTTTGTGATGGGTCCTAGAGATTCACCAAGTTGATCAAGAGAAAGTTGCTTGGTTTGAAAGTGACTTTTGTGAGTACTGTACTTACCTGCGAAAAAGGTAACTGCATTGTTTTATCTCACTATGCTGACAATTTTTCTTGCAATTCTGAAAAAAAGTAGAGTTGCAAGATATAAACTCAGAATTACAAGAAATAAATGCAGAATTGCAAGGTAAAAAAACTGAATTGTGAGATGGTAACTGAGTTTATAACTTATTGCAACATTTCAGAATTGTGACATGTAAACAGAATTCAGAGAAAAACGTTAGAATTGTGAAATGTAAACAGAATTCTGAGAAATAAGTCCGAATTGTGATATGTACACAGAATTCTGAGAAAAAAAGTCGGAATTGTGACGTAAATGCAGAATTAAGAAATGTAAACTTGAAAGTTTTATAAAGTTTATATCTTGCAATTCCAACTTTTTTCTCTGAATTACAAGAAAAAAAGTCAGCATTGAGAGATATAAACTCAGAATTGCACAAAAAAATGTTTGACTTGTGAGATGAAGTCACAATTACCTTTTTCATTCCTGTATTCCATGGTAGAAACAGGCTTAATGGGCTTTTTTTTTCCTGTAAAATTTTGCTATTCACCTTAAGAAATGTTCCCTTTGTGTGAGAAATGAGCTGCAGTGCTGAGTGCTTTCTTCGACTGTCCTCACACACAGAATCACATTGTGGTACTTTGGTGGTACTTTCTTTTGTCATTTTAGGAGCTTGATTTATTTGTATTTTATGTGTTCAGTATATTGTCATAGTACATCATACATGCGATTCTTTGTGACCCATTTGAATTTCTCATGATGCTGAGTAACCATCATGCAAAACATCTTGATCTTCCAGGCTCTGCGTTTTCACGTGACTGCTAACCAGCCTCTTACCAGCCTATCAAACAGCTGCGGCTTTTAAATATCAAAATTACTACCTCGGCTCCCAGCTCTGTATTATTACATGTTGGGACTGTTATGGGTTGCACGTGTTAAAAGAGTGTCCTAATCCCTGTGCAGATGTTAATGAGCGCAAGCTTTCCTGCCCGCCTCTTTTGTTTCATTTCCCCCTGCCTCTCTGCACTGAAGAGTGGCCAAAACGCAGAGCTGCCCTCTTTTTAAATGACATGAGGTGCAAAGGATGGCTGGTCCCGGGTTACAGTGGTTAGCTCAAGCCTCAGGCCCCTTTCTGGTCTGTATGGTTCTCTCACACTTCTATAATTAGGCCCCGGCTCCACCCTCAAACTTATTTTCTTTTTGGATATTAAAGTATTGCTGACATCCACATCAAATAAATTACAGGCCGTAGAGCACTTATGGTCAGGTAATTTCATTTTTTTTTTCTTTCGAAGGGAAGCTGGAGAGAGGATTTTGTTCATTTTCATCAGCACTTTACTCGCTATATGTATGCACCTGTCTGCCTGTGGCAGAAGCTGACCAAAAATAATGATCCCTAATACAGTCTGCTCTTAATCTACTGTACAAATGAGTGTGCTCTGAACATTTGCCAACATCTTTTGTGCAAAATAGAAGAGAGAGTTGACAGCATAACTAATAGGTGGACTCAAAACTCATCTGGAGGTTTTGACTAAACGCTCATTGGCACATCTGTCATGTTGAAATGACTGTAAGAAAAAGACTGTAAGGGGGGGGAATCACATCATTTCACTGCTTCCTTTTCATCTGAAGCACTTTAATGACCATATGCATATTCAGTCAGATCATATTATTGTAGTGTGCTACTTTGAAGACCATTTAAATGAAACTGTTCATCTTTCTTCATCTTTGCTTGTGCCTCAAGTCAGTGTTTTTAGTTATTGCCATTCTGTTTTCTCACCATTCCTCTTGTACTTGTGCTGTTGGGTCTATTTAGGTCTAGTTGTCTTTAATAAAGTGTGTGGAAGAACAAATTAGAAACAGGTACTGCATGCAGATGTGGAGTTACTTTAATGAAGAAAGAACAATAAACAGTGGAGTGCAAATCATTTGAACACAATCAATGTGTTGGTTTAATGCTGCTGAAATCCCTCACACCGTGTATCCTTTATGTTAAGTCAAAGTGCATCCTTTGAATCCCTCCGTTTATTTGTCTGGTAACATGTGATCTATGGGCTATTTTCACAGCTGGTTTCTTTTTCATCAGATCTCTCACCCCATAGCTTCTCACCATGACTCCATGTACATTTCTTGATGTTATTGTGGAGCTAAATTGCCAGTTTACTCAATGCTAAACACATACTGTAGGCGTTATGAACTGAAGTTGATGATTGATTATGTTTCAGGTAATTTGGGTTCTAGAACAGGATATGTAAGTTGTCATCACATCTGCTCTGGCAAAACTGACAATCTTAATGGCAATCTTAAAGACTCTGCCCAAACCTGTGCCTGGCATATGTCCCATTACACAATGTTGGCTTGACAAAGCTTTAAATTAAGTCTAAATGAGTTTTTATAAGCCATGAAGTATATGGACCATGTGGAACGCTTATACAATGGCTTAAACCAGTGGTTATCAAACCTGTCCTGGAGTACCCCCAGCCCTGCACATTTTGTATGTCTCCCTCATCTATTACACCTGATTCAACTCATCAGCTCATTAGTGGAGACTGCAAGACCTGAAGTGGTTGTGTCAGATATTGGGAGACACGCAAAATGTGCAGTGCTGGGGGTACTTCATGGAGAGGTTTGAGAACCACTGGCTTAAACAATAGCTTCTGCATGTGTTTGGCAATAGTAAAATTATATTTGCTCCTCTGTCCCAAAAATAAATAACAATTTGCCGTACTTTTCCAATGACATGCCCACAAGAGGTGCAATAAGCGATATCTTTTCTTTTTTGTTCTCGACTGCAGATGCAGGACCAGTGTAATGACATAAAAACATGTCTGTTTTTATTAGCAGTTTAAGCTTAAAAGTTAAATGTTTCACAGTTAAATGTTTTCAGTTTCCAACAGTTAACCATGACTGTGGCAATGTTTTATAATGTTGGTTGTTGTACATAATGCACTGGGTGGACATCACTTTTGAAATTAACATGAGCAAAAGATGTAAAAAATGTATTTACCATGCCATTTTAGCTTCCTTTTACAAAGCTTTGAGCTCTTGACTTACTGAGTGTCATGACTTTCATGGTACCCTAGCGCTCCATATCGCAAATGCAAAGCTGTACCAGGTGTGCTACCAAGCAAGTTTACTCTGTCAGAAAAGCCATATCTATCCATATATGGAGGGGATTATGTGATGTAAATATCAAAATGTATTAGTTTACAAATCATGAACTATGGTAAGAGTTTTGTTGCATAACATAGTATTGTGCTAGGAACCACGTGAAAATAAGCCTTTATTTGTCAATAATCTGTCCCTGTAATCATAATTTGTGTGAAAAGGAATGAAAGTTGTTTTACTGCCTCTAGTGTTTATTGCAGAAAATTGAGATGGACTTAGTTCAGTTTGCTTTAAATTTGATTTGGAGTGTCATATATAAACCAGATTACTTTCATTTAGGCCAAACATGACTTGAATGCTGTGGTGAGTGAGGTCATCACTTCTCTGAAAAGAGCTGCATCAGCTTCAGTTTTTGGCCTGATCCCTGTGCTGTTTTTGTATTCTTATAGCATCCAACCCCTCTAGAAACACAGGAATGCATTAAAATGGGGGAAAGGTTCTTTAACAATCTTATTTTGGTCTTTTCAAATCTGCAGTAAAATATTACATTTTATGAAACTGATTACTAGAAAAAGATCAAATCTTTGTATAGATGTATTTCTCAAAGTACAATGGCCCCAAAACATATGAAACATTTATAAATGTATGGATATTGTTGCATTAGAAAACAAAATGTTAAACCAAGTGAAGAAAATAAAAATGGCTCAAGCACGTTTGTGTGTGACATCGTGAGTGACTCCTGTGTGAAGTTGAGAAGAATTGGCTTCATTCATCCAACACTCTTAAAAATAATGGTGCTTCACGATGACATAGAAGAACCTTTTTGTCTAAATGGTTCTCTGTCCCTGTAATCATAATTTGTGTGAATTTGTGTTGAAAGTTGTTTTACTGCCTCTAGTGTTTATTGCAGAAAATTGAGATGGACTTAGTTCAGTTTGCTTTAAATTTGATTTGGAGTGTCATATATAAACCAGATTACTTTCATTTAGGCCAAACATGACTTGAATGCTGTGGTGAGTGAGGTCATCACTTCTCTGAAAAGAGCTGCATCAGCTTCAGTTTTTGGCCTGATCCCTGTGCTGTTTTTGTATTCTTATAGCATCCAACCCCTCTAGAAACACAGGAATGCATTAAAATGGGGGAAAGGTTCTTTAACAATCTTATTTTGGTCTTTTCAAATCTGCAGTAAAATATTACATTTTATGAAACTGATTACTAGAAAAAGATCAAATCTTTGTATAGATGTATTTCTCAAAGTACAATGGCCCCAAAACATATGAAACATTTATAAATGTATGGATATTGTTGCATTAGAAAACAAAATGTTAAACCAAGTGAAGAAAATAAAAATGGCTCAAGCACGTTTGTGTGTGACATCGTGAGTGACTCCTGTGTGAAGTTGAGAAGAATTGGCTTCATTCATCCAACACTCTTAAAAATAATGGTGCTTCACGATGACATAGAAGAACCTTTTTGTCTAAATGGTTCCATAAAAAACCTTTAATATCTGAAGAACCTTTATGTTTCACAAAAGGTTCAATGTGGCGAAAGAAGGTTCTTCAGATTATAAAAAGGTAACAAAGAGATGGTTCTTTGACTGAATGGTTCTTTGTGGAACCAAAAATGGTTCTTCTATGGCATCGTTGTGAAGAACCTTTTAAGCACCTTTATTTTTAAGAGTGAAGTCCTCCGAAAAATTAATTCGGAGAAGTGCGCAGGCCACTTGTTTTGGTATTTTATATCTAATGCAATGACATTCAAACATTTTAACTGACCAAATGTCACGGGTGCACACACACGAGGGACGAGGAGACGCTGGAGAATGCTTTACCAAGACTTTATTTGCACCAAGGAACCAAGGGAGACGAACACAGGAAGACGTTCACACGAAGACCTTCAACAGCGGACAGAGAACTAGGGACTGGGAACACTATTTATACACACAGGAGGAGGGGATCACGAGACACACCTGGGAGCAATGACACATCATGGGGAACACCTGGGACAAATGAACTAAACTAATCAGGGGAGGAACAGGAAACTAATCAAATAAGGGCATGGGAAGGCACATGGGGAGCAGGACACACACAAAACATGGAACAGAGTCTGACACCAAAGTTGTTGCCAAACTTTTTTATGACAGTCTAACTGTTGAGCATTTTTGGGAAAAGTCGTCATCACATTTCTTCTCTTCCTTTCTGTGCTTCTCTCTCACAGCAGTTGACTTTGTTATACACATTTTATCAATGGAAACATTGGATTGTCTCTTCCATACTATAGTAAAATCTTCAGCCGTGTGCCAAGCACATTTATCACCGCCCATGTTAATGACCAGGTGTGAAATGCATTGGTTTCCAATCAGTGAACGGATTATAAGAAAAGGGAGAAGACTCTGTGAAGCTCTCATGTGCACTGTACACTTTCCGTATGCAATGTATTCGCTGACCTCCGGCTAACATAGTTGTGCGTGCATGTGTGTGTGTCTGACCATGTGTGCTGCTTTCCATCAACCTGCTGCTGCTCAAATCATCGGCGCTGTAGAAAGGAAGCAGTCTGAACAGGTGTGGAGAGGGGGAGGACAGAGAAATGGATGCTTCCGGCACTTCCGACATTAAACTGCATGATACTTGAAGCAGACAGCCTGTCATTCCTCAGACCCTGACCAATCGTATACCCCATTAAAGGAAGAAGATGGGTCCAGCGTAGGAGTGCTGGCTCACTATGGGCCTGCCGTGTCTTTCACAAGAGCTGACACATGTTTGAGTGATAATAGATTTCAAAGCTGAAGTGAAGACTTTCCTGCATCTCTAAGCTTGACAGCTGTGAGTTGAACAAAGTTCAGCTGGAATGGGCACTGAAAGCTTTGTAACCCTGCAACTCTATCTATCTATTCATACACAGACGACAACCCTTTTGCTTTCCTCACCGTCTTGAGGAAATTTTCTGTGAGAGCTGCAAAAGTACTTCTGAGGATGATGCAATTTATTACGAGTGAATCTTTCCTCAGCGGCTTGCATTTATGATCCTTGATCTCTATGGCACTGTAAACAGCAATGTTTTACTGTCTCATTCAGCTCGGCCTTGCATTTCTTTGATATTATGAAATAAAATAAAATAGTTCTGTTTTCAAAATGACAATCAAGCTAGCGACAGAGGCTAAACTGGTTTTGCTGGTCAAATTATGAAGGGCCACATGTAATCTGCACATAAACTTCCTAAATGCACACCCTTGTGAGAAAGGAGTGTGCTTAAATGTATTGAATGCACTTGTAGTGCACTTAAAATCTTAATAGTATAATTTAAAAAAAAAAAAAACTGTAATGGCAAATTAATATATTAATGATAAGTGTATTTAAAGAGAGTTCACTTTCACAACACGCTTAAGTTGACTTTTAAAAGGTGCTCTTTGAAATACTGTCAAATTAAACGTTTTACTTTAAATTACATTCTAGATCATTGTTTTAATCATCTTTTAGAAGTATGCTTATTTTGATGTGTTTACTAACATTAAAGCACATGTAAAATACTTGATTGTAGTTTTAATTGTAGTGTTATTTGATATTTAGGTTTAAAATAAATATACTGTATTTTAAATGTACTAAATTGCAGCTTCATCATTACAAATATATTTAAATACATGACATACAAGTTGAAATTACATTAAAGTATTGTCACGAATCCGGTCCATGAACTTCCGTATGCTTGCCATCAGAGGTCACCCTTTCCATTACATTGACTCTCGCACTACACAAACTGTTGCATATCATCCCGGACTACATATCCCATCATCCATTGTACTGATTGCACACAGCACTGATTGCACACAGCTGTGCCTGTTTTCCTGGATTTATCCCTTTAGTCTCGCCCTTGTGATCCTGTTCGCCAATCGTTGACCTACGCTAGCCCTAGGACTATTCTTGTGTCTTGCCCGCCATATACCTGTTTGCCACCGTTCGACCCTGCCTGTGTTTCTGACCTCCTCTGATGTTAATAAAGCTTGCATATGGATCCGCACGTCTCACGTCTTGTCAGCCCCGTAACAAGTATATTTTAGTTAATCATCATTACTTGTCAGTACATTTGACAATACACATAACCATTTTTTAAAGACAATATGAAATATACATATAAAATGTACTTAAGTCCTACCTAAGTGGGTCAAATAATTTTCTAATTGCATTTAACATAAATTTAATTTATAATACATTTAATTTAATTGTAAATAGCATGCATTACATTCAGTTTGTACTTTATATTCTTTTAAAGTATATTATCTCTGTAATAGTGTTTCTGTAAAAAGTAAACCTAAGTGCACTTCTTTAAGGGCACATCCCCACAACTTGCATGTTATATATGTATTTATGTATTTTGTTAGTTTGTTACTTAATATTTTGGCTATTTCAGTTACTCTTTCAGCAGTCAATAAGATTGTAGTCTGTACTATTTTGTTCAAATACTTTTCTCAGATTTTCATCCAAAAGCAGCACAAAGAAAGTAAAAAGAATCAATCTTAGCCTGGTAATGGGATCTCACACAGGATTTATATGAAAAAGCACCACAAATTTGCAAAGAAGAATATATTTCCTTATGCAAAGTTGTACAAATTGCATTTGGTAATGTGAGGTCACCATGTAGTCAGATGAGGATATATAAGGGAAATGTAAACGTCCACACATCAATATACTGACACATGAATGTGCACACTTAGAGTAAGTCAGTTTTGGCAATATAACATTAAATGCTCTCAAAACCAAATAGCAAACCCACCTCATCCCTTAACTGGCACTGAACAACAATGTTTATGTTCCAGAGGAGAAAGGGGATTTTTATTGCAGTTAAAATAAACAAACGTCCTGGCCACTTTCACCCATCTTTTGTAGCAGCAAAGACAAAGGACACATTTGTTCCCAGCTGGTTTTGAGATCATGGCCTGTTCTAAGCTTTTGCTCATCACTTTAGGGAAGGAGGAGGACTGAAGCAGGAGAGTTAAAGAGTCTGGGGCTAGTTGTCACAAAGGAAAGTTGCAACGTTAACATAAAAAAAGATGTTTGCAAAAATAATACAAGTAAAAAAATATTAGAATAGGGTAAAATTTAACACTGAGAGTGAAAAGTGAATATATTAGAGAAAAATTATTTTTCCACTATTTAACTCAATGTACTCTATAATGTAAGGTTACTTGGCAATGCAAAGTAAACATGCCCTTTTACAGAGAGATAATTCGTGTTAAATGCAGTCCTCGAATGCCGGGCCACGTTTTTACTATTAGAGGGCAGAGGATGGCTAATTGCTAGCCTGCAGCTAGATACGACTGACTGTCAGCTGAGAAAACATGAGAGCTTTTCTCGTAATCACAGCAATTCAAGGGCTAATCAGACGCCCCGAGAAACAAATTAGATTGGCAGGATCAGTGAAATACCAGCATATAGCCATTCAGCCTGACCACATTCATCCTCTGCAGCACTTTGAGTTTTTATAACTATTTTTTTTATCGAGTACACTGGGCTTTTCCTTACTATTATGTATATGTTCAGGTAAGAGTAACTCATCTGTCACTTCAGGTATAATTTGAAGCAATATTTACTCACCCTCATGTTGTCCCAAACCTGTATGACTTCTATTGAACACAAAAGGAAAGTTTTTGAAAGATTCCTTTAGTAAAACGAATAACAACTTCAAACCGAACTGTTCTTTGCATGAAGTTATCTTATGACTTGTAATGTAGCCCATAAGGAATAAGCCACATTTAAGATACTTTATAGTGTTTTTGTGCTTTATAAAGCTTTATAGAAGCTATTAACTGTCGTTGTGTTCCATACAAAACAGCATGAGTTCAGACCGTAATGAGGGTGAGTAAATAATGACAGAATTGTCATATTTGAAACTACATGCCGTCTGTTGTTTAATTGGTAGTTTTAGAAGTAAAAGGCCTTTTAGTATAATTCTAAAAACATCCACATTCAGGTTGTGGTTTTTTTATGTGAAACCTTTGCTGATTTATATAAAGGAAACTTTTAGTAATACCAGTATTTCATAAGGAACACTTACTGGACTGAAGCAACTTAGGTTTAATTGGTTAAACTACAGAAATTTGATCATAAACTAAGCACTTAAATATCATCTTACTGAGACATATTATTGGGAGATATACTGTAGATGATGACTGATATTTATTTGTATTTTATGAAAGTAGTCTTTTAAGGCCCGTTCACACCAAGGACGATAACTATAAAGATAACGATAAAGATATAGTTCTAAAAATCGTTCTCAATATCCACACCACAACTATAACGATAACGGCACAGAGAATCGATATCGTTGGAATCACTTTCAGAACGATCTTTTCCAGCTGATGAACTGATGATGATAAAAACATTGACAGCCAATCAGAATCAATCCTGCTATAACGAGCTCGAGAATTTAAAGCGGCAGATGAGCGTGCGCTTACAGACGATATCGTCCGCTGGTGTGGCCGCTAATATCGTTATCTTTATAGTTATCTTTAAAGTTATCATTCTTTGTGTGAACGGGGCTTTATACTGATATAAAGATCTCATTGATTTACTTTACAAGCTATCAGAATTTAATCTTACCTTACATTTTGGCCATATGAAGATCAGTAACTCCAGCAAATTGCTTGTTTTTGCTCAATATGGTCCTCTGAATAAAATTGGGGTGTTTTTCCTCCTTGAGCATCATATTCTCATCATAATAAAAGCCTCAGTGTATCAAATATGATGCTCTTTTAGATTTTTATTTTTTATATTTTGTCTAAAGCCTCAATAAACTATTCCATTAAAGAGAGAGAGAGAGAGAGATTTTTTGACTACTAGTATTTTGTCAGGCTTATGATCCAGCTTGTAATTTTCAGCATGGTTAGCCTGAAGTGAAACAATGATTTTTTTATATATATATATATATATATATAGTATATTATAGCATTTTTCTACATGCCTCTTTCATCAGCAAGGCAAATTATACTAGCTAGCTCATTAAAACTCATATAATATGTCAGTATTGTACGCATAATATGTAAATAAATGTCCTTTGTATCTTTTACCTCACTATATGATGTGATTATCCTCCGTGGCACCAGTGTTTATCTTCAATATCACACTGTCACCAACTCTTGCATCAGCTAGGTTATGTATGTACTGTATTTCATAATGCAATAGAAAAATGAACTGCAACTGTACCAAATGAGCTCGACTGGCACAGAACACGCACAGTTTAACAATGACCATTAGGCTTGAGGTGGAGAAGAGTCGTATATGTCTAACACCGCTATATACCCTGACACTTCTGTTGCAATCCATATTTTGCTAAATGAGAAGCAGATGTGTAGATTGTTTGTTTTCATCTTTATGCCATCATGACTTTCAGAAAAGAAACCACTATTCTGTTTTGTAACAGGCAGCTGCTCTATAAATTTCCTTTGCCCTCAGAACACCCAATTAAAGGCTTTGTTAGTCTTCACGTGGCATAAATCAGATTCCACACAAACTCCTCGAAGCACTCTCTCTATCCCACCTCAGCTGTCACTGTTTATATTTAGTGTTAAGGCAAAACAAGGGCAATGTCATAAATTTGTAGCCTAGAGAAATCCAACCTGCTGTGTAGTTCACAGCGCAAACAGCGCTTCACTATTAAAGCCCAGGTGCTGTGAGCTTTACTGCTCTTGAGGTGTTTCTCAGTATAAAGTTCCTCCTCAACACACTGATGTTGCTGTAAAGTCTGGTCCGGTAATTACTCAAAACACCCTCCTGCCAAGCCATCTTTCCATATTTTAGAGTCACAGACTGACACACTGAAAAAAATGTGTGTATGATTTACTTTGAAACTATTTTTATTCACAAATTGCTAGTAAATTTGTACAAATAACTACAAAGACACAGCAAGTACGCATTTAATTCAATGCAACATTTTGATGAAAAAAAGACTTTCAACTTCCAAAAATATTTTTACAGTGCATTTCAACTCTACCTCTGTCCCTTCTGGTATCATAAAGATTAATTATTTTTCATTTGCACTTAAATAAATGGCCAGAACGTGGGAAACAGACCAGGCTTATTTGAGTAATCGGTTCATTTCAGTATCTTTTACTAAGATGGTTCTTCCTTTGCATCCTATTTGATAACCTACTGAGGACTCCCAATTGTATCCATTGTATGATTCAAGGCTATAGAGATATGAACTGTCATTGCCATTTATTTCACAAAATCAAGCTCTAAAAACATATATACATTACTATTATAACTAACTATTAACTTTGACTTTTGCCTCAATAAAATCCTAATCGCTGCTTAGTTAGTAATTTAGTTAGTAAGCCAATATGCTAGTAATATGCATGCTAATAATAAAGTAGTTAATAGTGAGAATTGGTCTCTAAACTAAAGACTCTAAACAATTCAATTATTGTAGTAAAATATAGTGTAATAAATAAATACATAAATAAGTACCAAATACATTATTTTTGTCTCTCCCATATTTTGAATGCAACACTGCATGATTTTTGCAAAATAGTGTTTTGTTATAAATAAATAAAAATATTTTTTTAAAGATAAATTGTATTTCATTTGTTTATTGCTTCAAGTAACAAAATCACAGTTTTAAACTATATTTATAAATAAAACAACTCATATAATATTTAGTTTCACCCCCTTCAACCTGTTGATGATCAATAACCATTTTTTAAAGGTTAAGATCCTTCTTTCTCTGATCCTGTGAATGAATGAATGAATGAATGAATACAAATTCACTGTTTTGACTTTGTGCCTTGTTCGTGGAAAGTTCCACAGCACAGCTCTTATTCTCTTGTTTACTCTCTCAGATGACTGTTGAACTGACCCATCTTGTAATTTTTTCACATCCTCATACACCAAAGAGGATCATCACAGGGAACAGATTAACCAGGCAATATGAAGGGACTTTCCCCATCCCAGATGGCTTTTACACTCCTTTTACTGATGACTGACGATGGTCTTGCACATCACAGCATTGCAAAATGAAAAGCTAAATCTATCTTATAAGTAAACAAAATGACTGTCACTTCTCTATTAGCACAGTGTATTATTTTTGACCAATTTGTCACAGTGGTGAAGAGAGACAAATTCATTTATTTCAAGCCACTATTGGGGTGAACAGTGCAGTCAGTGCAGCTCTGAATTGCTGTGGCGCTCCACTTGAATTGGCTGCAGTATTTGGCTCATTGAATCTCAGCATGTCCTCAGGGATGGATGTGGTACCCAACCTGGGTCAAAAAGAGGGTTAAGTGTTTTCAAGACAATAAACAATGAATTTACACATTCCATCAGTGCCTTCAGAGTGGTGCACAACGGGGCCCATTTGGCAAAGTGGGTGGGATGTGCTTGGGGTTTAGGGGCAAGACATAATGAGATTTTAATGGAACACAAAGACTTAATTTTCCCAAAGTTAAGCAGCATCAGTGCTACTGTGCAGCTCTGGTTACCTCATCTTTAATTCAGTTTAACCACAAGGAGAGCCGACTTTACCAAGCAAGAATACAACAGAGTCAAACAGAGCTTAGGGCAGAGACGAAACGGGTGGTAAGAAAATATTAAGAATCTGCCCCAAAATCAGTGACTTATTGGACCCCAGAGGGCACAGGAGGAAAGAGAGAGGGGCCCGAATCAACATGGGGAGGAAGTGCAAGGGCTGTATCATAGGTACACCATTGGGGCAGGGGGAAAAGTGTCAAAACATGGATACAGAGCAGTTTGTGTGCAGCAGAAGTTCACAAGTTCAATTCAGGATATACCTGCTGATGATGAACATACTAGGTGTACTGTACATTAAACAAAAAGTGTTGAGAAAAAGAAAAGTCACATATTTGATCACAGCAGGACTTCCAATGGCACAAAAATGATGTGACACTTTTTTACATTTTTTTTTAAGTCGTCTAGAAATCCTAAAAATGAATTTACTTGAAAATTCTAAGATATGATTTTTTTCAAAGAGTATATCTTGAATTCAATTCAGTACTATTTATTTTTTAAACCTAAAATACATTTTCTTACATTTATCCTAAAAACAATATTTGTCAACATGGTGATTAAAAAAATCAATTAAAGATAAATTATGGCAAGTTTCATTGTCTTACACAATTATTTTACAATTTTCCTATCTATCAATCAATCAAGCAATAAAAACAAATAAATAAAAACATAAAAATATTAAGCAGAGCAACTGTTTTCATGATAATAACATACATTTTTTAAAGTTTCTTGAGCAGCAAATCAGCAAATTAGAATATTTTCTGAAGGATCATGTGACACTAAAGCCTGGAGTAATGATGCTGTAAAAAAATTACATTTTAAAATATATTAAAATAGAAAACAGGTATTTTAAATAGTTTAAAAATGTTTTTACTGCATGTATAAAGCCAAATGTAGCCTTGCATAAAAAAATCTTGACCAACCCCAAACATTTGAAAAGTATACATTGTTTTTATTTTAAGATTCTTTAGATGTTTCATGGAAAATAACACAAAAACATAGATTAGAAAAAAATATTATTTGCAATGTGATATTTGAAGAGTTCTGATGCGAAAGCCTCTAAGTGCCGCCTGAAATTTTCTTCTAAAATTACCCTTACTCAGCCTCCTATGTTTATGTTCAGTTATTCCACTTTAATGGCAATGAAAAGAACCTATTTATTGCCATTAAAGTGAAATTACCGAACCCACATGAAGTTTGATAAAAAATGATAATTTTAGAAGAAAACTTAAAATGGCACTTAGAGGCTTTTGAACTCTTCATTCGCTGGTCTTGAATGTGCTGCAATGAATCCAGCTGAAGTTGGTCTTTTAATAATAGACAATAACATGATTACAATGCTCAGCATAAACGTCAGCTGTTCTGTTCCTGTAACTGCACTTCTGTCATACTCCAGAAATAGATCTTCCTTACATCTTCTTATTTACTCACACTTAAACTAGACTAATGGCTATCTGCTCCCAGTGCACAGGTTGATATCATTTTGCAGAACCTAGTCCAGAGCTCAGCTGCCATACAGATGCTGATGGTTCAGCCGGCCTCTCCTGGAGAAAAGTGTAAATAGGGGAGGCGGCTGTTACGTTAGATGAACGTCAATGGCGGGTGATTGCAGTCATGTTGCACTTGACTTGACAGAACCGCCTGAACTAAAGACGCTTATTACACCAGGCACAGAGGCTGTTGACACAGGTGCTGGAGTTATCATTAATGACCACTGCAGCAGTTGGTGGGTGGCAATTTTGTTCAAAATCATTCTTTTCATCTTAATCTTACTCGGCCTGACAGACGGCAAGTATCTCTCAGAGCGATGACTGAAATGTTACCCTATAGCTTCAGCAATTTGTTCTTTATCATAGGTAAAACTTGAAACAAAGAAAACGTCTCAGGTTACGTATGTAACCCTAGTTCCTCGAGGGAACGAGACGCTGCGTCGAAAACGCTAGGGGAACGCCTTCTGCGACCCACGCTCTGAATCACATGTGAAATCAGTCCAATAGCTGAACGGGACGTCACGGCGGATGACGTCATGACCAGGAAGCTATAAAAGCACGTGCGGCGGAGCCAGCGTCAGCTTCTAGGAATGAAGCAAACGCCGGCAGGGATGCCGGAAGTATGGCACAGAGACGCAGCGTCTCGTTCCCTCGAGGAACTAGGGTTACATACGTAACCTGAGACGTTCCTCTTCAGGAACTCGAGCTCCGTCGAAAACGCTAGGGGAACGAGAATGCCCACGCCGACAGACTTCCAAGTCTCTGCCGTGTGTGGAAGACTGCACAACTAGGGCGAGAGAACGGAAGAGCCGGGAGTGGCTCGCATGTCTAGCTCGTAAAACCTAACAAAGGTAAGGGGCGTGGACCAACCCGCAGCGTTGCAGATATCCTGCATAGGCACACCCGCTAAGAAAGCCTTAGAGGCTGCCACACTTCGAGTCGAGTGAGCCTTGACCCCTAACGGCGAGGGGAGATCAGAGGACTCATAACATAAGGAGATGGCATCCACTATCCACCGACTGAGGGTCTGCTTAGTTGCTGGAAGACCTCTCTTAGGGGGACCGTAGCACACAAGCAACTGGTCCGCCCTCCTCCACAGGGCAGCTCTGTGGACGTATGCATCCAGTGCTCGCACTGGACACATACAGTTAAGCTTCTGCTGGTCTGGTTCCCTGAAGGGAGGAGGACTGAAGGCCTGAAGTACAATGGGCTGTGGTGCTGATGAGGGGACTTTTGGGACATACCCCACACGAGGGTACAGAAATGCTTTGGCCAGACCGGGCGCAAAGTCAAGACAGGAAGGGGCCACCGAGAGGGCCTGTAAATCCCCAACTCTCTTAAGAGAAGATATTGCCAGAAGAAAGGTAGCCTTTATTGTAAGATGGCGATCAGAAATCTCTTCGATAGGTTCGAATGGAGGCTTACAGAGAGCTTCTAGCACCACTGCTAGGTCCAATGTAGGGACACGAGATCGTACCGGAGGCCTCAGCCTCAGCGCACCGCGGAGGAAACGTGTAACCAGGGGGTGTCTCCCCACTGAAATGCCACCAAGAGGGGCGTGGTAGGCCGCAATGGCCGCCACGTAGACCTTCAGGGTGGAGTGGGTTAACCCTGTAGAAAACCGGGCCTGCAGGAACTCCAGTACTGTACCAACTGGGCAGCTAGCTGGGTCGAGCTGGCGGTGTCTACACCAGGAAGTGAAAAGTTTCCACTTCCAAGCGTACAGTTTCCTCGTGGAGGGAGCTCTGGATTGGAGGATGGTCTCAACAACCTCAGTTGAGAGACCGGAAGCTACTAGTTGTGCCCCCTCAGGGGCCACAGCCATAACTTCCACAGCTCCGGGCGGGGGTGAAATATCGTGCCCTCCGCCTGTGAGAGGAGGTCCCTCCTGACGGGAATCTCCCATGGAGAGCCGTCGAGAAGGGAAATCAGGTCCGAGAACCATACTCGGCCCGGCCAGAACGGGGCTACTAACAGTAAGCGGACTCCGTCCTGGCGCACTCTCTCCAGAACTCCTGGGAGCAGAGCGATCGGGGGAAAGGCGTACAGGCGAAGCCTCGGCCACGCCTGTACCATGGCATCCAGCCCCAGCGGAGCTGGATGAGTCAGAGAGAACCAGAGGGGACATTGCGATGTCTTCTGAGTCGCAAACAAGTCCACCTGAGCCTGGCCAAAAATACTCCATATCTGCCTCACCACCTCGGGGTGAAGCATCCATTCCCCGGGCCTCGGCCCCTGCCTCGACAGGATGTCTGCTACCACATTGAGATGCCCAGGAATGTGCATCGCTCTCAGCGAGAGGAGCCTCTCCTGGGACCACACAAGGATCTGGTGTGCCAATTTGTATAAACGGCGCGAGCGCAGACCTCCCTGGTGGTTTATGTATGAGACCACCGCTGTGTTGTCGGTGCGCACCAACACATGGTGACCTCTCAGGTCTGGGAGAAAGTGTTTCAATGCCTGAAATACGGCCAGCATCTCCAGACAATTGATATGCCAAGTCAGATGGCGACCACTCCACAGACCGCGGGCAGGGTGGCCACTCATGACCGCACCCCAACCGGTGAGGGATGCATCTGTCGCTAGCGTCACGCGGCGACAAAGAGCTCCCAGCACCGGGCCCTGAGACAAGAACCAAGGCTTCCTCCACATGTCTAAGGCACGTAGGCATCTCCGCGTGACCTTGAACATGCGAAGCGGGTTTCCCCTCGAGGAGAACCCCCTGGTCTTGAGCCACCACTGTAGGGGTCTCATGTACAGCAGGCCAAGAGTAATCACGTTGGACGCAGCTGCCATCAGACCCAGCAGTCTTTGAAACTGCTTGACAGTGAGTGACTGGCCTTCTTTCACTCTCTTGACTGCAGTGAGGATCGACT
>NW_015662039.1:1005677-1023305 GCF_001515625.1 Sinocyclocheilus rhinocerous
GAATTGACAGCGTCGCCAAACAGGCCAGAAGGCGCAAGCGGGGCGTCGAGAAGGAAGACCCTGTCTTTCTCTTTCATATCAGACAGGGTCAACCACAAATGCCTCTCTGCTGCCACCATAGCTGCCATGGACCGCCCAATGGCGCGGGCAGTCTCTTTGGTGGCACGGAGAGAGAGATCAGCAGTTCTCCTTAACTCTGTGATATTATCAGAGCTAAGCTCCTCGCCCTCATCCAGCTCTTTCAGCAGGTCGGCCTGGTACGCCTGTAACACAGACATTGTGTGCAGACACGCACCGGCCTGACCCGCTGCCGCGTACCCCTTGCCCACCAGCGCTGATGTCGTACGCAGCGGCTTGGAGGGCAGTGCCGGAGCCTTTAATGACGATGCCATGCCCGGGGACAGATAGCTAGCTACGTCATCCGCCGTGACGTCCCGTTCAGCTATTGGACTGATTTCACATGTGATTCAGAGCGTGGGTCGCAGAAGGCGTTCCCCTAGCGTTTTCGACGCAGCTCGAGTTCCTGAAGAGGAACAGAGTTTGAGGCTCTTGTTTGCTTTGTTATTCACAGTTATTCACAGTTTCTTCCCCCAACCAGGACCTGAGTGGCATTTTCAGAGATGTTAAATGTTTTCAGTGGGGCTGTAGTCATTTCTTTCACATATGCTTCAGGGAAAATAACCTACGGTTCATTTCCAAGCGAGTTCAGTGTGATCAGTCTCATTGTGTTTTGTAAAATGCATGTAATCTTGAATGTAAGTGGAGAGCTCTTAATGGCATTCCACTGATGAAATAGTAAATGACACAACCAGCAGTGGTTTTCTGACAATACCTCATAAAACATCAAAGCAGGCTATAAATTATTTAATATTACAGAGAAACATATCAGTTTTGCCAACTTACATGCACCATCTAACCAAACCCCACCCTCTTATGTCATCATATGTCAATCAAAAAACCATAAACATGCAAAATGATTAACAGGCAGAAAATGAATCTGATTGGATTTATATATACGGTATATATATATATATATATAAACAAAAAAAATTAACTTTCAAATTCAAAATCAAGATCAAAATAAATCAGACATTTTTCTAACTTCAAAAACAAGTCACAGAACATGTTGATTTTTAATTATTGCTATGATGCATAATTTAGAATTTGTTGTATTTTATAATGTATGATTATTTTTAAAAATTAAAATAATTCAATGTCAAAAATACTATTTGCAACATCTTAAAGTAAATTTGTTTGCACATCAATGTAAAAATATATATTTATAGTTTATTAAATTCAAAAGAGTATTTAATTTATTGTTTAATCATTCATTTAAAAAAACTGTTAAATAATAGTATTATAAGACATCGTACCTACACTAACATTCAAATATTTGGGGTCGTGATAGGATTTTTTTTTTTAACAAAATACAATAAATACAAAAATATTGTGAAATATTAGTACAATTAAAAATAACTATTTTCTATTTTAATGTATTTTACAATATAAATGTATTTACAGTCACTTTTGATCAATGAATGTGTGCTTGCTGAATAAAAATATTGATTTCTTGAAAGAAAGAAAGAAAGAAAGAAAGAAAGAACTTTTAATTTTAATTTAAGAACTTTAACTTTTTTTTTTTTACTTTTTAACAATATATTCTGGGTATAGACATTTCAAAATATAAAGGTTTGTGATAACTGCAGATTAACATGTATAAAACTGACATGTATTGACTGTAATTTCATGGAGACAAACATTATCTGGCACAGAGGGTGGACCGGGGTGAAACAAGGGGTACTTCCTAATCCACACCACTTCACGATGAACAGAGAACCTCTGTGAGGGAGTGATGAATTGCATATACAAATAATGTCCGGGCTAAAAAAGAATATTCACCACCCCTTTATGAACACTATATGAAGTGTTATATAATTGCTGGTGACTGCTGAGAGCCAACGTTCAAGGACAATAGGTCAGGAAAGCATATGAGATACTGGACATGACGCAGGTTAAAACAATATAATCTCCAGTTTTGCACAAGCAATGAACAAACAATGGAGTTTCCGTGGCACTCGTGTTGATACGAGGGATATCCTGCTGAGAGAAATACCACTTTCTTTGAAGGAAAAAAAAAGCATCATTAATAGTATCAAACTGTCAAAAGAACCTTGACATTCAGACATCAATCTGACATCATATTGTACTGTTATACGCCCTAAAACTCTCATTTCCTTTTACACACAAAAAGATGATTTTAAAACAAACATATTGGGGATGACACAGAGTCCTTCTTCCCAGATTACAGCGCATTCGTCTTTTGAGAAGCACTAACGTTTCCCTGCAGATCCACCGCAGCTGGTTTTACTGTCTGCTCGTATTGCTCGCCGGTACATCAACTAATTGCCTTTTTTGATGTTTTTGCCTGGTTTCCAGACTGTAACTTTGACTTTTGAAATCTCTGATGGGCTTCTCAGGGTCTCTGGGACTAGTTTTGGTGACTTTGAAAAAGTAACAGATGTATTATCCATTCTGTTAGCACTCTGGAACATCACCGGTCCAATTGTTAGTTGTCAGCGTAACTGAAGTGCACAGTTCTTTGTCCCAGTTTGAGTGAATTGAGGCATAGTAGCTCGGTTAAAAAAATATGCAGTGTAACCTTTTCATCTGATGATAAATCTTCTCAAAGACTGACTGCAGACGCCACCATATCAAAAGGACGCTTGCGTATGTCCCTAACATCGTGGCCTAATGAAAGCTCCATTTACTGTAGACATGGTGTAAGTACTGTTATTTCTGAGCATCTTGTCTGAAGTAGATGGTTTTATAATGGTTCGGCTGGCCTTAAATCTGTCATTAAAGCTTTTAAGCAATAAGATACATTTCATATGGATTAAAGATTTAAATTTTAATTATTTTCCATTTATCCGAGGGCTACAATCCAAAGCATATGGTGGAAACATTAGCTCTTATGTAGTCTTTAATGACTGCCCATGCCTGGGTTCTTGCTTTAGTGATTCTCTCATTTGTAGAGTCCAACTTTTCCTGCCCTCCTGAGAAATCATTGGCGTATTGAGCTGGTAGGGTAAGACATCAAAGCCAGAGCACAGACATATTTTCAATGCAGACTGTACCATCTGGCCTCAGCCTCCGGCAGCAGATACCAGTCTATAATCAGTGCATCGCATTCAGTTGAACACACATGCATGGCTAGCATCAGAAACGAAGCAGAGGTGAAAAAATAATGATGGGTGATCTACATTAATACAGGTCTATTACAGAGGCATAAAATGGCAAACTGTTTCATTATAGCATGACATCTTATTAATTCAGAAATGGCAGAATTTCCATGCACAGCCATCAGACTTACAGATCGGATCACAGGAAACAGAAAAGGCTTTGCAAGAATACCTCAACTTATTATCTGCAAGAATGTTTAAACTTATCAAGCATGATACAGTTAAACCAGAAGTACATGAAGTTACATGCATAAGACTCAGTATGTGATGATAAATGTAAAAGTAAATGAAAAAGTATAATGTATAATGTGAATTTATTTTTATATACATACTAAGCTTAGTCAAAATATAATACACCCTTAAACACTAAACTCAATTATTCACACTTCAAATTATGAAGCACAGGCATTAATGATTGGTTTTGAAAATGTAAATATCAGATCAGGTCCAAAACACATGAAATTTTGAAAGGAGAGATAGCTTTTTAAAATTGTGTGATTCAATTATTGATAATAAAATGATGCTTGTATATACAGTATATATACATGTGTTCACTACAGTTTGGGTTTGGTAAGATGTTTTAATGTTTTTGAAAGTCTCTTATTCTCACAAAGGCTACATTTATTTGATCAAAAATACAGCAAAAACAGTAATATTGTGGAAAAATGATTGCATTTTTAAATAACTGTTTTCTATTTGAATATACTGTAAAATGTAATGTATTCCTGTGATGTAAAGGCGAATTTACAGCATCATTACTCCAGCCTTCAGTGTTGCATGATCCTTCAGAAGTCATTCTAATATGCTGATTTTCTCAAGAAACATAAGATAATTTAAACTTTTTATTTTTTTTGTCAGGAAGAGTTTGAGGCTAGGAAACCTGATATGGTCAATGTATTATGCATTAAGCTATTACTATAACACTTATTCTGCATTACAGTTATCTCTGCTCTCCACTTGATATGAATCATTTTCATCAAGTATCCGTGAAGAGGAGGTTAGATGTGAACAGACTGATGAACACACTCTTGAAAAGGCTAAACACACTCTTCTATCCTCTTTATATCTAAAGGGATGTTTGTGTTATCTTAACTAGATGGATGTTGTACAGACAGCAGCACAGCTGAACTACATTCAAACGGTTCAAGTGGAAATTATCTGTATCCAGTAGGAGCCGATAACAAAGTGCCAAACAAACACAAACACCTGACACAGCACCAATGAATCAAGACTCTCATGATGTCTTTCTCGGTTAATAAAGAACATAAAAGAGGATAAGATGGCTTTGTAGAGAGGATAAAATTAGGGTGGTGGCCCGTTTATCACCCGTTGTAGACATTATATGATCATTTAGATAAGTACATCAGCTCCATGAACTCCCATCATTTTTATTATCCAACACACACACACACACCATACAACTGTTTCATTACTCTGAGCTTGGTTTTTCTCTCTGGTTTTAAGACAATTTAAAGGTATAAGCAATTTCAGTTCTCTGTCATGTCACACTAAACCTAACCAACAGTGTGAGCAAAAGCAAACATAAGATAAAAATGCATTTGCTGAAGCAACTATGCCATTTAAGCTTCCTTCTATGAGGCTTCGAGCTATTTTATTGACAGTCTTGACTCATGTTTTACAGAACTCATACCCAAGCACTTCACATCGCAAGTGCAATGCTGTACAAGGTGAGCTACAGAGCAAGTTTACTATTTCAGAAAAGCCATATGGGGCTGGTTACGTGGTGAAAAAGTCAGAATGCATTCGTTTTCAAATCAAGCACTATGATAAAAGGACATAACATAGTATTGCGCACTAAAAGAAGTCTATAAATTGATCATATGCGCCTGTAATCAAAATTTGTATGAAGAGGGACAAAGGTTGTTGGTGATTTACTGCCACTAGTGTTCATTTCAACTGGAAACTGCATGTATGTTTACAGTAAGTACATTTTTGCAGTTTTAAATAATAAAAATATATATAAGGCTGTCACGTATTTTTCAGCCTGGGTTGAAAATTTTCATCAAGCTGATTCCCACTAAAATAACTATATTTTGCTCCCTAAATTTCACAGATTTAGGGTACATGTGACCACATGTTTAGACACTCCAGCTCTCAGTGGTGTCTGTCAGTTAGTGGTGACCATGTATGGTTGGTGTCCCCTAAAATATTTTAGTTGGCACTTTCTCAACACATTAGACTTTCATTACACATTCTGTGAACCATTATGAGGACCGGTTAATATTTTTAGGAAGAAATTAAAAACACAGCAGAGAGCTGTGTCATTATTACTTCCCTTCCATGCAGTGTTTACCCAATAAGGCTCAGTAAAACTTATTCGATGAAGCATTTAATGGCCTGGATCTGGCTGCCTTCGTTGTTGTTTCCCATATCCTGGTTCACTACTGTCTGACCACCTCTGGATCAGTGCTGAGTGAAGTCCTGTGAGGACAGAAGAACAGAAGGGAAATATTTCACATTTTATCACCATGCTGACAGCTATATTCAGTCCTGTAAAATACAATGTTTTTGCTTCTGTCGTTTAATTACGGACGGAAACTTTTTCCCCCAAGATTCAGCTTAACGTTTACATTTTTAACTTTATGACCTCTGCTTACTGAAATATATTTAATGCTTTCTGTGTTTTAAATCTGACGGATTTATAGGCTACTGTGTAAAAAATGTATGGCCCATTCAGGGCTGCAGAAGCAGAGCTGAACGTGACATTATAGTAGCAGTGACACATCGCACTTTAAGTGATTTCCTTCACTGCTTATCTATGGCAGTGTGGCCGTTTCAGTGGATATTTATAGCATCTTTTGTTTTTCTCCACCCTACGGAAACCTCATTGCACGAAACCCACAGCTCTTCACTCCTGAGACAGGGCTTAAGTGGAAATATCTGTCGGGGTGACCCGCAGTCCAGACTTCCAGCCCTAACTAATTGCTTCCTGGTCATGGTTTCAAATGATCACATGCACAGGAGGTTCATCTGTAGAGTCATTTCTGTGGAAAATCGAATGGTTATCTATCATTACAAACAACTTCTTGTGCTTTCAAGAGTAATTTAATATAATTTGCCACTTATATACAGTATGTACACTACCGTTCAAAAGTTTGTGGTGGGTGAGGTATTTTAATAGTTTTGAAAGAAGTCTCTAAAGCTCACCAAGGCTACATTTATTTGTTAAAAAATACAGTAAAAACAGCAATATTGTGATAGTTTTCTATTTGAATACATTTTAAAATGTAATTTATTCCTGTGATTGAAGCTGAATTTTCAGTAGCATTACTCCAGTCTTCAGTGTCACGTGATCCTTCAGAAGGCATTAATATGTTATTATATGTCTAAAACAGTTGTGCTGATTAATATTGTATGTAGAAATGGTGATACATTTTTTTCATGTTTGAGGAATAAAAAGTTCACAAGAATAGCATTTATTTTAAGTAGAAATATTTTAAAATAGAAATGTCTTTACTGTCTCTTTTGACAATTTAATTCTTCCTTGCTAAATAAAAGTGTTACTTTCATTTAAAAAAAATCTACTTTAAAATTCTTGCTTAATAAAAGTATATAAAAAAAACCTTAAGAACAAAAAAAATTACTTAAGAACAAGATTCTTGCAATGATCCCCTATATCAAGAAGATCTTGAGGAAAGGCAATAAAAATAAATACAATTAATTGCAAGAAAAAAGTAAATAAGGAGAAATAAACAATACATAATACAACGTAAATACTAGCAAAACAATATCTGCAAATGAATTATCTAAAATAGAGATGCAATTGTACAACTGTCATTTTTTTCAATTTCAAAAAAACTAAAAAGAAGTCAAATGAAATGTTAACATAGAAAAGACAGATCATAATTTTTGAGTGGTCGTTGCGTATTACGCTAATGAGATGATTCAAATTGCAGTGATCATCTGCTGTTTCTCATCTCTGGATGACGTGACCTTGACTTCCAGCCGATTGACTCAGTTCTGAAATAGACATTAGCACTAAATTACATAGTGGAGACTTGTCACTGATTGCTAAAATTTGCCATCTCATCTCTGCTCTGTGTATGTCTGTGAGGGTGTGCAGGACATAATTGCCCAGACAGCTGCGGGAGTGAAGAGATCCATGTGCCCGCCGTGAGTTATGGACACACTCAGAAGCACCTGTGCTTCTCCACAGTCTGCTCAAAAAAGAACATCAGCAGCTCCAGCTACCCTCTTTACAAATGATACCATTAGCGCACAGAGGAACCATACATAAAATAAACATCTCTGCAGAACGGATGGACTTTTAGAGCGCAGATTTAAAATCAGCACAATATATTGGACAACTGGGTAATAGTTTTATGAGAAGTGAAGGAACTAAAACTATAACACATATAAGAAACGCATTTTGTGCGCAATTAATTGAACCCAGTCTGCAGCAAGGAATAAACAATATAAAACCTAAATGATTCCGTTTTAATTCAACCAGACCCATAAATCTGATTCGGTGATTCAGCATCCTTGCATTTGTAGTTATATCAGTCTTTCACTTGTAACTGCATAAATGAGCTAATGTCTATGAGAGAATATTGCCAAATTGATTTAATTTGTCATATTTACATATATCAAAATCATTATATAAGTAAACTTAGTAAGTGACCAAAATTGACTGAAGATATGATATTAAATGCTGAGTAGTTTTGCTCTCATAACCTGCTCTAATAGATTAGCTTTGCACTCATAGTCTCTCTCATGACTTGTTAACTAATCATTTTCCTCCACCATGAGTGGTGACAACTAGTCTCATTCTTCAGACCACCCACTGTCTGTTCACTGACCGTCTCGTGTATATTGCATACAAAAATGGTGATAGCTGGATAAAAATAGCCAGTTCCAATCTGACTGGGTGGCTTTTAGCAATTTGTAAAAGCCTTTTACAATCTACCTGGAAACATAAGTTATGTTCTTTAAACAAATTTATGCTCTTTGCAGGGCGTCTACTTGTTTGTCATGTAAGTGACATGTGGAAGATATTCAGAGTTTTGAGGCACTTAATTACACAACACACACACACACCATACAACTGTTTCATTACTCTGAGCTTGGTTTTTCTCTCTGGTTTTAAGACAATTTAAAGGTATAAGCAATTTCAGTTCTCTGTCATGTCACACTAAACCTAACCAACAGTGTGAGCAAAAGCAAACATAAGATAAAAATGCATTTGCTGAAGCAACTATGCCATTTAAGCTTCCTTCTATGAGGCTTCGAGCTATTTTATTGACAGTCTTGACTCATGTTTTACAGAACTCATACCCAAGCACTTCACATCGCAAGTGCAATGCTGTACAAGGTGAGCTACAGAGCAAGTTTACTATTTCAGAAAAGCCATATGGGGCTGGTTACGTGGTGAAAAAGTCAGAATGCATTCGTTTTCAAATCAAGCACTATGATAAAAGGACATAACATAGTATTGCGCACTAAAAGAAGTCTATAAATTGATCATATGCGCCTGTAATCAAAATTTGTATGAAGAGGGACAAAGGTTGTTGGTGATTTACTGCCACTAGTGTTCATTTCAACTGGAAACTGCATGTATGTTTACAGTAAGTACATTTTTGCAGTTTTAAATAATAAAAATATATATAAGGCTGTCACGTATTTTTCAGCCTGGGTTGAAAATTTTCATCAAGCTGATTCCCACTAAAATAACTATATTTTGCTCCCTAAATTTCACAGATTTAGGGTACATGTGACCACATGTTTAGACACTCCAGCTCTCAGTGGTGTCTGTCAGTTAGTGGTGACCATGTATGGTTGGTGTCCCCTAAAATATTTTAGTTGGCACTTTCTCAACACATTAGACTTTCATTACACATTCTGTGAACCATTATGAGGACCGGTTAATATTTTTAGGAAGAAATTAAAAACACAGCAGAGAGCTGTGTCATTATTACTTCCCTTCCATGCAGTGTTTACCCAATAAGGCTCAGTAAAACTTATTCGATGAAGCATTTAATGGCCTGGATCTGGCTGCCTTCGTTGTTGTTTCCCATATCCTGGTTCACTACTGTCTGACCACCTCTGGATCAGTGCTGAGTGAAGTCCTGTGAGGACAGAAGAACAGAAGGGAAATATTTCACATTTTATCACCATGCTGACAGCTATATTCAGTCCTGTAAAATACAATGTTTTTGCTTCTGTCGTTTAATTACGGACGGAAACTTTTTCCCCCAAGATTCAGCTTAACGTTTACATCTTTAACATCATGACCTCTGCTTACTGAAATATATTTAATGCTTTCTGTGTCTTAAATCTACCCAGGCAAAACAGATTTATAGGCTTCTGTGTAAAAAATGTATGGCCCATTCAGGACCGCAGAAGCAGAGCTGAACGTGGCATTACATAGAAGCAGTGACACATCGCACTTTAAGTGATTTCCTTCACTGCTTATCTATGGCAGTGTGGCCGTTTCAGTGGATATTTATAGCATCTTTTGTTTTTCTCCACCCTACGGAAACCTCATTGCACGAAACCCACAGCTCTTCACTCCTGAGACAGGGCTTAAGTGGAAATATCTGTCGGGGTGACCTGCAGTCCAGACTTCCAGCCCTAACTAATTGCTTCCTGGTCATGCTTTCAAATGATCACATGCACAGGAGGTTCGTCTGTAGGGTCATTTCTGTGGAAAATCTAATGGCTATCTATCATTACATGCCACTTTTTGTGCTTTCAAGAATTATTTAATATAATTTGCCATTTTTATACAGTATGTACACTACTGTTCAAAAATATGTGGTGGGAAAGATATTTTAATAGTTTTGAAAGTCTCTAAAGCTCACCAAGGCTACATTTATTAGTTTAAAAATACAGTAAAAACAAATGTGAAATATTATTACAATATAAAATAACTGTTTTCTATTTGAATATATATTTGAAATGTAATTTATTCCTTTGATGCAAAGCTGAATTTTCAGCATCATCAGTGTCACATGATCCTTTAGAACTCATTCTAATATGTTATTATATAGTTGTGCTGTTAATATTGTATGTAGAAATGGTGATAAATTATTTTAATGTGTGAGGAATAAAATTTTACAAGAATAGCATTAAAACAGACATCTTAAAAGGGTCATATGATGCGATTTAAATTTTTCTTTCTCTTTGGAGTGTTACAAGCTCTTGGTGCATAAAGAAGATCTGTAAAGTTGCAAAGACTAAAGTCTCAAATCCAAAGAGATATTCTTTATAAAAGTTAAGAGTCAGCCACACCTACCTAAAATGGCTTGTTCTAACACGCCCCCACATATCTACGTCACTATGTGGGAAGATTTGCATAACACCGCCCAAATGTTCAAGCAAAGAAAGAAGGCGTAACTTTTATCCTCGCTGTAGTATTGTTGTTGCCTTGACAGACAACACTAAATAAGACTCACAAACAGATATCAGACTGACACACACACAGAGCGCTTGCTGAATGACAGAAAGCTGACGCTGGTCTCACCGCACGTGCTTTTATAGCTTCCTGGTCATTACGTCACCCGCCCGTGACGTCTCGCCCATCTATTGGTCTGATTACACACAAGGTTCAGAGCTGGTCACGCTGAAGGGCGTTCCCGAAGCATCCTCCGACGCAGCTCGAGTTCCTGAAGAGGAACATAAGTTATGTTCTTTAAACAAAGTTATGCTCTTTGCATGGCATTTACTTGTTTGTCAGGTAAGTGGCATGTGGAAGATACTCAGAGTTTTGAGGCACTTAATATATAAATATATACACTACAATTCAAATGTTTGGAGTCTGTAAGATTTTATTTTTATTATTAGTCTCTTATGCTGACCAAGGCTGTAATTATTTGATAAAAAATGCAGAAATATTATTAGAATTTATATAGGACAATTTAAAAAAAAAACTTTTTTCTATTTTGATATATTTTAAATGTATTTTGTTCCTGTAATGGCAAAGCTGAATTTTCAGAAGTCATTCAGAAATCATTATAATATGTATATTTGCTTCTCAAGAAACATTATTATTATTGAAAACTGTTTTTTTCAATAATATTTTTTCAATTTCTTTGTGGAAATTGTAATGGTGATTTTTTTTTTCTCAGGATTCTTTGATTAATAGAAAGTTTAAAAACAGCATTTATTTGAAATAGAAATCTTTTGTAACATTATGAATGTTGTTACTGTGAATTTTGCAAAATAAAAGAATTAATTTATGTATCTGAAGAAAAAAAAATTACTTTCCTGACACCAAACTTTTAAACTGTAGCATATCTATAGTCCGAATTCTATATTGCACTATGGTTTCCAAATCCATTACAGATCTTTTACAGCATTAGCATTTTGTTCTTGTTCCTTGAAACATTCCCTCAACAGATGCAGGTTCACCAACAGACAAGTGACCGAAACAGCCTCTGTGTCACAGGAAGAGAAAGTAGGACCTCATTCCAGGAACAGATCTCTAGGCTCCCCACCGTCCCTCTTTCCAGACGAAGCCCATCCTGGCCCTTGCGGCACAGACTCGGAGGGGCCCCGGCCTCATCATCTGGCAGTTATCAAAGCAAATTAGAAGAACATATGCTCGCAGGCACTGCGCTCTGTGTGCAGCCCCTGTTCTCACAACAGCAGAACAAAGCCGGCCATGGCAGGAAGCTTAAGAAGCACTTATAGGGGGCACTAGGACTTTGGCCCTCAGGAGGACCTCTTTACCCCCCGAGGGGAAAATGAGCTTGTGAAGGCAAGAGATGGAGATGGAGATTTCATTCAGAGCTGCCATTCCATCACACACATCTTTGTTCCCTTTGACCCAGGAAAGCACATGAAAAACAAAACTGACCCAGCAGGCGAAAATGAAGGGTGCAATGTGAGCAGGAATCCTCAAAAATCCTCCATATTCATTAAACACATGGGTCTAATGAGTCATTTTGAGGTGAAAGGCTCTCTAAGTGAAATAAGCAAGTTAGGCCTTGATCATGGTGGAATCTCATGATAAACATGTTCTTAATGGCGGTGTGACTTCATGAGCCAAAGGGTTTTTGGAATCAACACCATGGACTAATTATTCTCAAGTGCTCCGTTAACTAAAAAAGCACATGTTTTACAATGTTCCCTAATTTGCTTACTGATTCAAGTCATTATTACAACAGACATGAACCTTTTTATTACAGGTCAATGAGTATAAAGAGTGTTTTGAAGATTCCTAATTCTTTTTGGCTTGGATGGATAAAACAATCCCTGAGCATAGGGAATGCAGGGCCACATTCTCATTAGATTAAGTCCACATTAAAATGCCATAGTGGTTTTATTGGACAGGTCATAAAAATCGAAGTAATAGCCTTTTTTAGGAGCTCTGACCTTCCCTTTATGGTTTGTATGATATTACACCCAGGCCATCTACATAATGTTCATTTTAAGGATTTATTTAATGTCCAGTGATCTGCACGTCGGCGGCGGCTATTCATCACCATCAGCTGGTGTGTGACAGTTTTATGTACTGTGGGATTGGCCGTGCCATTGCCTTGCCTCCGGTAAGCAGAGAAGGCTATAAATACGCCCGCCCACTGCTGACCTAACATCCACATCCTCTCTGATCCCATGCTCTTTTAAGTGACACAAAAAGAGGAGGTGAAAAAGAAAGGCCTTGATTGACAGTTAAACGGAATAATAGGAGTCCTCTGGGTTCACATTAAGCTCTATCGATTCCACAGCATTTGTGATATAATGATGAGTATTACCAGAAATAATTTCGACTTAAAACAGAATATCACACAAATCTCACACAAAAAGGCCAAACCATGTGTGACGCCATAAAGTGGCAAGAACTGGTTCCATTTTTAAACAAATACCAGAACTGAATGAAGCCGTTAACAATTCCCGCACATGCATCTTCTAAAATACTATGACTGAATTTACTGGAATTCTTTTTAGGAATACAAATTTAGAAGCAACTTCACAGACAAAAAAAGTCACATTTCTATTGTCAATAGAGTTAAGTATAAAATCACCGCTCACACCGAAGTCACTTTCAAACCAAGCAGCTTCCTGTTGGATTTGCTTGACCAACTTAAATGTGAGCAAAATCTGCGTGAGCAACTTTTCTGAGCTTTTCCACACAGAACTGCCAACTGCATGGATTTCTAAGTAAATTACTGGATTTTGCCCACAAAATTTAGCAAAGCAATTGTAAATGTGCATTTACAGTATTTGGGTGCCACAAAAGTCTGCTAATCTACATTGTGCAATGGACAGCGCAAGCAGTGTGGTCTGATACACTAATTAATTGGTTGTGTTTAGTGAATGAAGAAAATATAATAAATACAAAAATATACAACCTGTGTAGTCTAATTTCCCGAACAAATGGCTCTTATGAACCAGTTCTTTTTAGTATATCAAACACACACAAATAACTAATGAGTTTAGTTACTGACCAGTTGATTATAATACAATGTTTTGTAAAAGATACACATTAGGTCTCATTCACTAATAAATTATTCTGCATTTGTACACACGGGAGAGCTTCTTATGGATGTTTTTCACGCAATTCACAACACAAGAATTTAGTCTTAACCTTGTTCTAATTTTAATGAATTGAAGTACTTGAAATGAGCAACTGCCATTCCTTTACAGTCTTTACAGCCTCTTTTTACAAACCTCACTCAAGCGATATCTTATGGTATGTATAAAATTTCATCTTAACACAATTATAAGGCTATACCTGAGTAGATTTTTGTATTTGTGTGGTGTCCGTTGTACAGTTTTCAATACATTTAGAATAAATGTTAGTACAAAAGTTATTGGTGAATCAAGATTCATTCTTGAATATGTTCATACACAGATTTCTAGCACACATCTGTGTGTACTTACACAATGAGACCCATTATTTGTCAATAGTATTTTAGAAACAGTGTGAAATAAGAAAAAAAAACATTTATTTAGTTGGCCTATTGTTGTGCATACCTATTATCACATATTATCGTAGCACAGTTTGAGCTGAATACAGTCTAATCAGACTTTAGCTATTAATATGTTGGCCCTAAAACCCACTCAGTCCCTAGAGGGTTAATATACACACTGAACAAAATTATAAACGCAACACTTTTGTTTTTGCCCCAATTTTTCATGAGCTGAACTCAAAAATCTAAGATGTTTTCTATGTACACAAAAGGCCTATTTCTCTCAAATATTGTTCACAAATCTGTGTAAATCTGTGTTTTAGACAGATTTGTGAACAATATTTGAGAGAAATAGGCCTTTTGTGTACATAGAAAAAGTCTTAGATCTTTGAGTTCAGCTCATGAAAAATGGGGGCAAAAACAAAAGTGTTGCGTTTATAATTTTGTTCAGTGTAGTTAAGGCCAATGACTGAATTGCATTTGTGCTGCCTATGAAAAAAGGCTGTGAAAAGTCACAACTTCTGCAGGAATTATTATTATTTAAATTTTTTTTGCTGAAGTTATCTCATCCTTTAGCAATGGAATTGCATTTCTTTTTTTTTTCCAAATATGTATTCCTTAAAGGGGTCATATGATGCGATTTCAAGTTTTCCTTTCTCTTTGGAGTGTTACAAGCTGCATAAGAACTCTTAAGGATCCAGAATCATTCAGAGGAATCAAACTAGAATTGTTAAATGTAAATGTAATGTAATGTAAATGTTCCATCCCAACAGTGGAGGCTAGAAACATGTCATTAAGCAGCCATGATTTAGAAAACTGAGGGATGAGTCTAAATATATATTTTGTAGTTAATTATACCACAAATGCTGTAAATTAATCCAAAATGGCGCTAGACCTTGAAGTTCTGGCCTAGTGGAAGGACTTGTGTTGGAGGAAGGAGACAAAGGAAGTGAAAATCAAGATGAGAGAGAGCTGGAGACGTGAGAAGCGCAGCAGGTGTGACATGCAAGAGACAAGAGAAAGAGATCGGAAGAGAGAGTGAGAACGATGCATTGCAAGAGGAAGATGCTTTCATTACATCCCCTATCATGTGTCCTGATCACTTTCCCAGTCTCTCACTAACACAACAAACATCTCCCTCTCGCTCTCTCTCCTGATTCCCAAACCTGCAAAGCCCATCAGGGCAAGAGGGGAGGGAGCATCCCGCGATTCCTTCCCCAACTCCCTGCGGCGGAAAAAAGGCTGAAACTCAACAAAAGACAGACAGCTGGTTTTTGGGAGAAAGAGTCGCTCTTTAGAAAGGTTGCTCGCTATAAAGTTTGGGCGGTAATAAGAATGTCTCTTCATAAAGCCCAGCAGCATATCGTCCCCTGTTGGTTTGTAAATGACTTCCTTTTTTGAACAAAACTTCAACCTGACAGCTAATTATCGAAGGGCATATACCTTACCCTGGTTTTGTGGACCATATCAAGAATTTCACAAGAAAGCCAAACCATAGACTTTTTGGAGCCAATATCATAAAGCACATGGATCAATGACATATAAGATGGTCTAGGTTAAAGAAATTGAAAAATCGTTTTAAAATGAGGATAAAAAAACACATGTGCCAAGTTCTTACTCGTTGTATTCATGTATTATTCGGTTTTAAAGGGGTCATATGATGCTGCTAAAAAGAACATTATTTTGTGTTTGTACCATTTTCAAGAAATTAATCTTTAATTGATCTTAATGAAAGCAAAATGAAGCACTGCATTCAAAATATCACAAACACATCTCAAAAGCAAACATTTGCAAACACCTTTGCCATAATATTAATTCATGTTAGATTTTTGTGTGTTACATTGAGAATAGTGTGTTGTGTTTTGCACAAAATGTTTTATTAAATTGAAAACTGAGTCAAATGGCAATAATTAGTGTATGGTTTTGCAGATTTGGTGTGTGGTTCTGGTGTTTGAGTGTTATAGGGTTCAGAAATTGTGTGACAAGTAAAGATTTTGTGTGTAAGCAGTTGTAATTTGAATGCAATTTGGTGTAACATCAAGGAAAAAAGTAACATTTTCTTTACACTTTGAACATTTCCAAACATTAATTTTGCCATTAATTGTAATAATCGAGTGAGATTTTTGTCTGACAACAGCCAGTGCTCCACACAGAGATCTGATCTGATCATCATCCAATCTGTCTGAGATTACATGAAGAAACAGAACAAACTGAGACAGACTAAATCCAGAAGAACTGTGGCCACGTCTCCAAGATGCTTCAAGAGACCTGCCTGCAAAGCTACAGTACTGTTAAACGTTTTAGGCACTTGTGTAAAAATGCTGTAAAATGAGGCTCCTATACTTGCTGATATAAACCATCATAAACAGACACTGTCGATAACCAGAGTTCCTTTTCCAAACAAATCCTAGCCAATCTGCTTTTCTACTTTGTTTCCGAAAACATCAGAAGAATGCTGCTCCGCCCCACAGTGGGATATGTGAGAAAAGGCACCCTGCGTAAGTCCCGCTGGGCCTGAATGGGTTATAGTCCTCTCAGAGAGACTGCTGATGCCTTTTTCAGATGAGGACTTGAGAAACAACGAGAGGATGCAGCGGAGTGTTTTATCTGCCCCGTCTGCTCTGCTCTATCGATACTCTCTGTCAGTCCTCTCAACTCAAGTCATGCAGAAACACTGCTGGAATCTGTAAAGAAAATTTTATGATTACAACATGATTTAGAGCCTAATCAGAAACCACGTAAAAGGACACATGCGCCTGGAGACCGAAAACCGCTATAAGTGATTTTGTGTGATGACTGAATGCATTAGGGCACTGTCCTTACAGTCTTGAGCTAAATTTAGAGGCAGATGTTCTGCTTTTCAAAGTTCAGGTGGTTTCATATGACAGTGATAAATGTCCTGTGTGATTTTGCTCAAATATTGATTCCATCCGTTGTTGCAGAGAGGAACAGACATTCAATTCTAAGGCTATTTTTGGCTTCCGCTGCTCCTCGGGAAGATGGATCAATCATGTTGCTTCAGTGATCAGTGTCAAACACTGTGAAGGTCAAGTGATGTCAGCAGAGTCCAGTATAACATTTTTACTGGCCTCACTATGACAGAATGATCAATTTCTACTTTTTAGCAATGTACACTACTTATAAAATGTTTTGGGGTTGGTAAGATTTTTTTTTCTTTTTTTTTCACTGTTTTTGAAAGAAGTCTCTCATGCTCACCAAGGCTGCATTTAAGTATAAATATAAGTAAATACATACATACATAAAAATAATAAAATAATATTGGGAAAATTATTACAAATTAAAATATTTTAATATATGTATATATTAATATGTTTATATATTTTTTTTTAATGTTTATTATGAAAATATTTCACATATAATTTCACAAATCTTTCTAATAAGATGTGTAATATTGAAAACAACACACATGTGTATATGTATTCAAGTTCAAGTTTTAAAAAGCAGCATTTATTTGAAACTGAAATCCTTTGTAACATTATAAATGTCTAAATGTC
>NW_015662039.1:1023537-1035761 GCF_001515625.1 Sinocyclocheilus rhinocerous
GTTTATATATATTTTTTTAAATGTTTATTATGAAAATATTTCACATATAATTTCACAAATCTTTCTAATAAGATGTGTAATATTGAAAACAACACACGTGTATATGTATTCAAGTTCAAGTTTTAAAAAGCAGCATTTATTTGAAACTGAAATCCTTTGTAACATTATAAATGTCTAAATGTCTTTACTGTCACTTTTGACCAATTTAATGCATCCTTGATAAATAAAACAATTTATTTAAAAAAAAAAACTTGCTGACCCAAATGTTTAAACTGTAGTGTATTTTACTACAAATATATATATTTTTTATTTAATAAATGTGTTCATTAAACTGTTACAAAAACGTGCAACATCTTTATTTTGTGTAACTCAATAAATTCATAAGCACATTACTTTTGCTGGAAAATGATGGCATATGATATAAAAATTACTGGTCAGCTTTCCACACATTCTTATTGATGTTTCTGCAGTTCTGCAACTCTTTTCTGCAATGCAAATCGGCAGAATTTGCATAAAAGTTGAATACATCGGAGAATAACAAACATTTGTGTATGAAAGGCATACAAATTTATGTACAAGACCAATAAATGTCTGTTGTTTAGTGGCAGTGCAGAACTGGCCTGAAAGGACAAGAGTTTCATCAACTGACCCAAAACTCTCTCAGACTCGCCCCAGGCCAGCAGGCTTTCCTTATTATTGAGTTATGTGATTCTTCATGAGGCATTAATAGCTCAGGTGATTGGCTCAAAATGTTCTGTGACTATGAGCAAAGATGGCAGATTATAAATTGCATACTTCAGGGACCACTCGAGAAACTGCCATTGAGTAAATTGGATTGCTAATGGATAGCATTTTTCCTTCAGGGTCAAACCATTAAATGTTTTTTTAAAACACAGTTAACGAGCATTGCCAGTATGTTGGGATAATTGTGTCGTTTTGCCCAAAAGCTGAACATCATGAGATGGCTTTTGTTTGAAGTGTCCAAAGCTCCATGCCACCTTTATCTACCATAAATACTGATTGCCGAGAGTGTGTTGCTGTGATTGTCCTCAGCTGTGGGACGTATGCTGCCCTGTTTCTAACAGCTCAAAAGGCCTACAGGATGACTTGGGTGCTGTCCATCGGTTATTTAGGAGATCACAGGAGAGGGCAGTATGCTTAAGCATTAAATAGTCTACTTTTGAGGAAAAGTGAAAACAGCTGGCAGGCTCTGGATGTCAGCACAAGTAATATGGATGACAGATAAGTCCAAGCTTCAGTGAATAGAAAATACATTCACTCTCAGAAGCAGACACGCTGCTTCGTATGCCCAGTGGGCGAATGTTTTTACCGAGATCATTTGTTATTTCATTAGTATTTTAAAATGACAGTTTAATGAGAAAATTATTGCCTTAATAATGTGCACAGGAACTGCTATTACCTAAGAGCATTTTCATTTCATATCCATTCTGTTTGTTCTGTTGGTGTTTTCACTTCTTATATTTAGATCAATGATGTGATATTTTCCTCCCAGATTTATTGTTATTCAGTAACTACACTAAAAATCCAATTCATAACAGTGCTTTGGATTCATTTAAAGTTTGAAATGCTTAAAAAGTTTACTTAACATTTATGATTCCAAAATTCTGAGAAAAAAAAAACATTTTACCATGTTGTTGAATTATGTTTTAATTGTTTCTTGAATTAATTAAAAATGTTTTCAAGGATAATGAAATATGGTATTTTAGTTTTTAGTTTTTTTATGAAAATGTTCATAAATTTAAAAAATATTTCAAATAAGCATGGATACAAAGATTACATTTCTAAGAACTTGGCAATTAAAACTATACATTTTCAAAAATGTATCACTGTCATGTTGAACATTTGAGTTTTAGAATAGAATTATATGTAGAATATTATTAAATTATATTAAATGCATTAAAAACTACCTTAGTAAAAAAGTAAGATATTTCAAAAAAAAAAAAAAAAACTTTATTTAATACTATATTGAAGACTGAAGTAATAGGAATAAATTAAATTTTAAAATGTCCAAATGGCCCCAAAACTTTTCAACAGTAGTGTATGATTTTCATAAATCTCACTAGATATTTCATAATAATCACACTGGCTTTTAAACAACAGAATAAACCAGCTATTTCAATCGTCTTGTTTCCAGAGTGTACTTTCATTAATACAGATGGTTAGCAGAATCAGTTTTATTCTTGAAGATCCTTTGATTCTGCCAGTTTGCAGCTTTGATCTTACAAGTACTATAACCTCTGTGCTTTCACACTTGGTTCGATTGCTTGGTCCGAACCCGAGTTCGAGCAGTGCAGATGTCAACTGTGTTTATAAGAGAAAAAGAGCATTTGAATTCAAGCGTTTTATGAAGAAGTGTGCTCAGTCTCTAGCCCTTTTCGCTGTAAACCTGTCCTTGGCTCACACAAGCACCTGTGGCTAGTGGAAGCGGGTTGCACAATGCACATTTCTTTTTGGGTGTTTTTGACTTTTTTATGACACGATAGTGGACAGCAGACAGGAAGTGAAGTGGGAGACAGAGAGGGGAACGGGATTGGGAAAGATCCTCGAGACAGGATTCGAACTCGGGACGAGTTCAGTGGGACGAGTGCAACGGCACTATATGTCAGCGCACTTGCCCTAGTCTATAGGCACAGACACAATGCACATTTCTTAATATAAAGAAATAAAGCATAAAATGTGTTTTAATGTCAGTATTGATGAGTATTGTATGATGTTTGAATAATATCGGTCTTTAAATGCAAGATATTTAAAGTGCACTTGAAGTATAATTGCAATAGTTCCACTTTAGCACAATCAAATATACTTCAGTAGATCTTTAGTTGATTTTCAGCACTGCTTCCACACAATTAAAGTGCATTAAGTACTAAATCAGTTGTTCCAATTTAGCAGACTTTAAGTATACCAGTTTAGTACACTAAAGGTACAGTGCATGGGTATTTTTATTAAGCACATAAATATGTAAATGTATTTGTAGTATATGTAGAATACTTAGTTCAAATAAATTTTAGTATATTTATTTTTCACTGGGTAGCAACACTGTCTTTTTTGTGTTTTGAATGGAGGTGTTTTTAGGTTTTTTCCAATTCGTATTGAACACTAAGCCCCTAAATGCAACACCACCCCTTTCAAGTAGGTGTTTGGTCTTTAGCTTTAATCACTTTTGTCTCTTTCAAGCAGCTACTATGAGTCTAGTGAAAGCAGGGGCCACATGTGTGGTCTCTGTTGTTCCTTTGTTTCTCAAAATATGCCAGCCACACCGAAGCAGAAAGGAGCAATGTTTTGACAGGGTTTGACAGGGGCGGCAGCATCTTGGTCCAGGATCGTGCTCTGACTGATAATAAAAGTACAGCCTCCTTTAAAAGCCTGTGCAAGAGTGTTTGGAAAACAATGTGGACGTTTTTTGATACTTCAACAGTCAAGCTCTATGCAAAAACACCCATCTCCAAAATGGACTGGCCTACCACGTCTATCATAACAAATATCAATTTATGCGCATGGTAACACATTTTTTTTCTTCTCTGAAGACGTGAAGTATTCGCAAATTCCTTTTCAGTGTGACCCAGGGACTTGTTGATGACAAGATTCATCTTCAGGTTCTTCTCTAGACTATACAAAGCAGCTCGCTGGTCCTCAGTGGCATGCTTTCAACAGGTATCATGGAAAGTCAAAAGAAACCGTTATGTGAACACTCCGAAGTGTGTTAGTAATTTGTGTCTCCATGTGTGACGTGACCAATGACCCTGAAATAGTAGCTACTGTGATTTCAGAAAGAAAAACCTGGAGTGGATCAGGAGCGGAGTGAGAAAGAGGAGAAATCACTCTGTTCCATTCATATACATTGTTCCAGACCGGCTTTTAATCTGTTTAGGCTTCTGTTGGAATTATTTTTCTAATCTTGAAGTATAAATGAAGCCAGTTTTGTGGCCAAATGAATTATGCCTACACTTCTGTGCAGATTTAGATGTATGAAAAGTAAATAAGTGTTCAGAAGAAGCAGACATGGCTAGCCTGATCCCTGTGCCAGGCCCACCCTAGACCAGCTCTAATGTTTCAATGTTTATGCACGAACACATCTGCTTCTCAAAGAACTCAGCCTTTCAAATGCAGTGCAGATGTCAACTGTGTTTATAAGAGAAAAAGAGCATTTGAATTCAAGCATTTTATGAAGAAGTGTGCTCAGTCTCTAGCCCTTTTCGCTGTAAACCTGACTGTGAGTTTCTGCTATCAGTCGCTACAGTTCTCCGGCTGAACAACAAACAAGTTTGATCTGAAACAAAGGACAAACAGGATGTCTCTCTGAATTTCTCACACTAAATCACACGGCACTCAATACAGCACTTAAGAAGTGCAGATTATGCATCGCCGTCCACACCAGACTGGACACTTGGGCGGCCAGTGGGCAGGTGATTTATGGCAGGTAACTCAGACCTCCTCCTCAAACATGCTGACGTTTGTTATTACAATGTGATTCATTCTCCCTCCAAAAAGCTGGCCTGATGGTTTTAGCAGCCTTGCTGCTGCGGCAGTCTGATCTGAGGAGGAGCTGAGGGAGGAGGAAGGAGAGCAGTGATGGGAGGAAGGAGGCGTCCAGAGAAAGGGTCCAGCTCTAGTGATAGGGTGGGACAGAAATAAGTAGTGTGCACTGTAAACGTACGTATTATTACCCTCAGCAGACTGCTGGATGACAGTAATCTGAATGATGGTGCCTCTCAGTACTTAGTACTGTCGTTATATCTTCTTTTATTGCATAAAAGGTGAAGGGTGTAAATTTTCTGTTAAAGTACTTTCTTCTACATAGTATAAAGTGTAAAGAAAACAGTTGATTTCCCTAAAAAGTGTGTGAACATCCTGGTCAGACTGATACAGCAACAATGGTTCAACCAATAGCATGAGTTTGACTGTTGTAAATGTACAAATGATTTCAATGTATACATGTAGCAATTATATATATGCTGTAAAAATAAGTGCTGCAATTAATTATCACAACTTAAAATTAAACATTAGAATACATTAAAATTACAAATTATTTAACTAATTATGTATGTGTGCTGTATATATGTGTATATATATATATGTATATATATATATATATTACACGTCATTAATTTAAAATACTGTAACTAAATCAACTTATGTTTTAAAAAATTGCGTTCACTTTAGTAATATTAGAATAATTGGTCCCACTTTATATTAAGTGGCCTTAACTACTATGTACTTACATTTAAATTAATCATTTGGTACAATGTACTTATTGTGTACATACATGTTTTTACATTGTACTTATAATTCAAAAATACCTGAATGTAATTACATCTGTAATTAATTTCTGTAATTACATTTATAATTACACTGTTGACCCATCCCTTACACCTTAACCCACCCTTAAACCTACGCATACCACCAATCATGTCCCTAACCTTACCCGTATCCCACCTCAATAGCAGCAAATGTGTTTTGCAATACAATATGAACACAATAAGTACATTGTACTATTTTTTTGATGTAAGTACATAGTAGTTAAGGCCACTTAATATAAAGTGGGACCGAATAATTCAATAACCGATGCAAATTTTTCTCAAGACCAAGTTAATGACTGACAGACACATCTTTACTTCTCTAAGAAACAGGGTAGTTAAGGCCACTTAATATAAAGTGAGACCGAATAATTCAATAACCGATGCAAATTTTTAAGTTAATATTTATGTTAATTAAGTTAATGACTGACAGACACATCTTTACTTCTCTAAGAAACAGGGTAATTAAGGACATCCGAGTTGCTAAAGCAAACTTCTTCGTTAGTCTGATAGGTGAAGTTAAGGGAAATCACAAACAAATTTGGGATAAACTGAAAAGGCTAACTGGGAAATTGCATGATGATACAACAAAGCAATTAGAGATTAGAGATAACGGCTCCCTGATTAATGGGGCAATAGAAACTGCAACCCTTCTTAATTCTTATTTTGTGAATTCTGTAAAGATAACAGTATCCTCTAATCATACTGGAATTTCGGTTACACCACAGATAGACATCTCTCAATCTGCCCTGTCTCTAATGGAGGTTTCTGAATCTAAAGTTAATACATTTCTGAACTCTCTTAAAACCTCCAAGTCTAAAGATATATTTGGATTAGATTCTATCTTTCTTAAAAGGCATGCAGATTTATTTACTGGACCAATAACAAAGTTAATTAATGCCTCTATTAAAGAAGGGAAGTTTCCGAAGGACTGTAAGTCAGCCATTGTTGTTCCGGTTTATAAAGCAGGGGACCCGACTGCGGCGAGTAACTATAGGCCTATTAGCATTTTACCCGTTTTTTCCAAAATTGCAGAGAAATGCATTGCTGAACAGTTGTTAACTCATCTTAATAGTAGCCCTTACACACTGCACCCAATGCCATTTGGATTTTGAGTCAACCACTCTACTGAGACAGCAAATTGCTTTCTCTTAGAAAATATCAAGTTAGAAATGGAAAAAGGAGGTGTTGTTAGGGCCATATTCTTGGATTTAAAGAAGGCATTCGATACTGTCGATCATCAAATACTCATTTGTAAACTAGCTAATTTAAATTTTTCCCCTAATGTGCTAAATTGGATTAAGTCGTATCTGACAGGTACAGTTCAGTGTGTTAGGGTGGGTAGTGAAACTTCACCCTTTCTGTTCAATGAAACAGGTGTGCCTCAGGGATCCATCCTGGGGCCTCTGCTTTTCAGCTTATATATAAATGATTTACCCTCTGTATGTACAGGGTGTGATGTTCAGATGTACACAGATGATACCGTAATTTATGTCCATGCAAAAACCAAAGAACTAGTAGCTTCTAAACTTAGTGCAATAATGATAAATGTAAATAAATGGCTTAATGATTCACATCTGGTTCTTAATGTAAAGAAGACAGTTTGTATGTTTTTCACAAAGATGCACTCTGTAACTGACTGTGATCCCAAAATGTATGTGTCTGGAGAGATCATTCAGGTAGTCTCTCATGTTAAAGGGGTCATATGATGCGATTTAAATTTTTCCTTTCTCTTTGGAGTGTTACAAGCTCTTGGTGCATAAAGAAGATCTGTAAAGTTGCAAAGACTAAAGTCTCAAATCCAAAGAGATATTCTTTATAAAAGAGAGGAGACTGTGAAATTTCTTTCAGGTCCACCTCCTTTAGCCAATCATGCTTTTCTGTAAGAGCTTCTCAGTTGTGGAATAAACTCCCAACTGAATTAAGAAATTGTACCATATAGCATTCCTTCAGACAAAGTCTTAAAGCCTGGCTTTTAAAAAAACTTAAAATGTGATAATTTTTAATTTATAAATTGTACTGCTCATTTTACTATTAATGTTGATATTGTTTAATCCATTGTTAACATGTTCCATGACCTTTGCTCGCTGTCAGGTGGCTAAATGTATGTTTTGGGTATGTTTTTTATTATTTTATTAATATTTTTACTAATTGTCTGGTCTGGTTTTTTTTTTTTTAGCTTACAATCTAGGTATGTGTAATTTTATTAATCCATAGTGGAGTCTTTTGTGCTTCATGTATGGTTAATGTTTTCCAGCACACTTGCATATACCTATTGAAGGTTGTGTGTTGTCGCTTTGTGTGCTTGCATGGCTGATTGTGTGAAAATGTTGATTGTTGTTATAGTGTTAGCACTGTTGTCATGATCCTTTTTGTTTAATGTTCTTGATATTTTAAAGGGTTTTGAAACATCTTGCCAAAGGACTGCAGTTGAAAATTAGCCGACTGTCTAACACTGGCACATTTACAGACATGTTGATTAATGTGTGTTGTCCTTATAAATAAAAAATAAATTCCAGTAATATAGATTCATCTAAAAGGTATTTTTTATGACTCATATACAGGTGAATGAATATATTCATATTTATTTGCCCATTTTTTATTGAATATGTCAAAAAAATATTTTTTTATTTTAAAGCTTTTTTTTTTATTTTATTTACCCTACTTTTATTTAGCAAGGATGCATTCAATTTATCAAACGTGTCAGCAAAGATATATGAAACTTTGATATTCAATATAATATGAGTGTCACAAATCACTATTTTCCAAAACAGACACAAAATTATCAAATTAACCTCAAAACAGTTTTACTGACTAAATCTTACAAATGTTAATATTCAGATAAAATCACAAACATTTTGAAGATCTATCCATTTGTTAAATGTGTTAAAATGAGATTTGGTGCCATCTATGATCAAGAAAAAGATAATAAACCCAAAAATAACTCAATTAAAAAAATTTACCCTACTTTTATTTAGCAAGGATGCATTCAATTTATCAAACGTGTCAGCAAAGATATAATGTTACAAAAGATTTATATTTCAGCAAATGGATTTGATTCTATATTCTTAACAAACTCAATATACTGAACCCCTAGCATGACATCACATAAGAGGTAAATGTGAAAGGCTTTCTGAATGCGCTTGTGATCCATATATAACTCCCAGTATCTATAAGGAATGACTCATTTTGCTTTCCATTAAATGGCTGTGTGCTCACAGAGGTTCAGCGGGAAACAGTTGTCCAGAAGGTGGACAGACAACACAAACATCCCTTTCCGAGGGGGACAGGAGCAGCCCTTTGGAGTGCTGAAGCAGTGTAATTGATAGTTCCCAGGCATGTGGGAGTATTATGCCTGCAGCTGAACAGGCCCTAAAGATAGACGCGGGCCCACTTTTATGCCATTCTCTGCTATTCCTCAGCTTCAAATGGGTCAGCCAAATTCACCTAATGAACTTTCATTGCTTGCAGAATGACAAACACAAAGAGCTAAATAAATCTCTCTCTTCAAAACACTGAAAACTAATTCTCAGCTGGATTAATGTGACATAGCATCTAACAGAGCATACAGTAGGTGCTATAAATGCTTCAATATTTTTAGATCCAGGATGTGGTTTTGATTTCGGGAGCTGAGAGCTCTATTTTTGCTGCATGTCTGCATTTGGACTATTCCTTTCGAAGTCACGCAGTTTTGTGGAAATGAAGCATAATGGGCTTTCTAGGGGCTATAAAATAATTTTTCAAGCAAAACCATGATTTAATTAGGAACAGATTTAATTATAGTCAGATTACAGGAAAAGTGCAGTAATTATGACTCGTTTGTGTCTTGTATAGGTTCATTTGACTAGCTCTGCTTAATAGAGCACACTAAGTTGTCACTCAAACCCAGAAGGTCCTTTTAAAACATGCAGCAAGCAAAGCAACACACAGGTTGTAAAATGTTCATGAGTTCAAGAGAAAAGTAACAAGCTGTTTTCATCAGTTTACTGCAGGTAGACATGTCTTTTGGTGCGGGTTCGTGTCATATTGAGATGATCCTGCAGGTCTGAACATCCGTTTCCCATCTCTTCATCACGACAGTTATTCACACCTTCCTCAAGGACTTGTCTTCAATGTGTGGTATGAGAGACATGAGATGCTTCAAAGCGCAGGGGCGGAGCTAAATGTTCTACTCGCTTCCAAACGGACACTTTTCAGCCATGCAAGCTCAGCGTCTCATTGGCTGATTCACTCGGATATAGTCTTACATAGTGCATTAAGACACTGCCAGTCCATTAAATACCTGCATAACTCTGCTGCTTTTTTAGTGCTTACATATTTTGCATAACTTTCTGCAACACATTTTAAACTTGTGGTTTATGCAAGGCACATTAATGAATTATGGCCTGTTATGGTTTTTGAAATCCAAACACACCAGATATATCCGTGAAGTAATACATGAAGTTAAAAAGCCTGAGACAAAATCTGGAGTTAAACCTGGAAATAAACCTGGAGGATTTTTTTAAATGCTTTATAATTATTTAATAATATTTATATTTACTATATTTTAATATTAAGAAATGTACTATTTGTAATATGTAATAATTAAAGATTTAGGATTTAGGATTTAAGTACCAAAAGGTGTTTAGTGCTTTTAGTACTATATAATTTTATTGTTATTTTGAATTAGCTTTATTTTAATACTTTTATATTTCTTTATATTTATTATTATTATTTTTATATTTCCAGTTTTAATTTTAGTTTCATGTTTAGTAATTTTGTTAGGTACTTTTTTATTATTTTTATCAATTTTATTTATTTATTTTTTTTAATCTAAATAGTTTACATTTTTTCAAATTTCAGTTTTATTTCAGTTAGTAATTTAGAGTTTCAAATTATGTTTATTTCAGTTGCAAAAGACAAAAAATTTTCATATAATACATATTTGTGACCCTGGACCATAAGTCATAAGTCGCTGGGGTCAGGGCCGTTTCTAGGCATAGGCTAGCTAGGCGGTCGCCTAGGGCGCCACCAGCTCCCTTATGACTTTTTTTTTCTTCAGTTTTATTGCAATTAACAAAATGCTTTTTATTGCGTTTTAGTTCTAACATTCTAGCAAGTTTCTAACATTCATATTAATGTTTTTATTTCTCATGCTTATAATGTAAAGGAAATCTGTAATAAATGTAGAAAATAATACAAAAAAGAATAATTTTCACTATTGTCTCAGACATCATTCTATAACCAACAAACAGTGACCAATTAAAAACAGCACAATGTGACTCTTCACAGAAAAAGGTAACAAAATAAAATGTAACAACATTATTAATAGTACTACAAGCACAAAATAGTTATGTCATCTAAGAAAACATCCAAAAAGCAAAACTAAATCATCTAAAAGATATTGCGTGTAACCCAAGTTAGTCTAACTATAGCTCAGTTCTCCTGCAGGCATTGGTCAGGATCGGGGTGATATCACTGGTCTTCTGTGGTCAGAGCTCCTCTCTGACAGAGTCCCATTCTTGACCGGGACCTTTCATCTCCCTCTTAGTTCTGAGGGTCGCAGGACAGGCGGTATATCATTTCAAAAAGAACAGAAAAGCTTTCAAGAGAGCACGTCCCTTGAAACGCTAGCCAGACTGTAATTATAGTGTGGTGAGGATTTGAGCTTTGAGCTGTGCTGAAGATAACTGTGGTGACCCAGACGAGTGCCGCTCTGCATCTCCTGAGAGAGAATGAAGAGAGGGAAAACTCACGGGGAACATGAGCAAAATCTACTGAGGACATAATGACTTTTGAGGTTAAACCACGTACTACCTCATAGTAAACCACCACAGAGACCAGCAGAAGAAGACTTGATAGAAAGTCTCTGAGAAGTTCCAAAAGTCTGACACCATAATACAAATCTGATATTTGTCTTTTTTTTATTTAAACTTAATCAAATTTGGGATGCTGAACATGTGACTTCGTTATACAAAAGGTCAGATGTTCTTGCTTGGTTGCACTATAGTTGCTTTTTACCATTGCTGTGGTGAATTGAAGCTATAGTCTCAAATGCTGTTTAAAGATCTTCCCTTTTTTGCTTTGGGGTAACTTAGTCATACACAGGCCCTTCAAAAACCATTTTAACATCTGTCCCACCAGCATACTGTTTTTAGTGGGAACACCATTTCCAGAATCCGTATATCTGCCTTCAGCATTTCAGAGGAGGAGGAACACACAAAACGAATCAAATAAACCTGATGCAAACCAGATGTTTGGGTTAGGTGATCAGGTCACAACTTAATCCCAAAACTATTAATCCAGTATTTTGCTCTCTCTGTACATTTCCTCTTCTTTGTAAATGTCAGGCAAATGCTTCGATGTGGAAAGAGGAAAGGCCTGCACACATCTTCATACACTCACTCACTCTTTTCCCCATTCAAAACACGTCACTGCCAATTAAAATGAGCATCAATTTGTTATAATTAAAGCAATCCTTTAAAAATATGATGGTAAAACAGCAGCTTGACAGTGGACCATAAATAACCATGGACTGACTGACTCAGATGCCTGCTCCTGATGCACACACAGTCTGTAGACTTATTCCTTTCTTCACATTCTCTGCTCTGATTTTGAAAAAAAAAAACAAAGTGTTATTTTAGTACTGTTTATATATACTATTATAGTATTTATTATTTAAAATTGGCCTTTATTTTTAAAGTATTTTATTTATTTTTAAAGTATTTTATTTTTAGTAACTTATGTGTTGTGTGCTCTTGTCATTTTTTTAAATTTCTATTTATCTTTAAAGGGGTCATATGATGCTGCTAAAAAGAACATTATTTTGTGTATTTGGTGTAATGAAATGTGTTTATGCAGTTTAAAGTAAAAAAAAACATTATTTTCCACATACTGTACATTATTGTTTCTCCTCTATGCCCCGCCTTT
>NW_015662039.1:1036447-1051881 GCF_001515625.1 Sinocyclocheilus rhinocerous
CCACATCGTGATGTAGATATGTGGGGGCGTGTTAGAAAAAGCCGTTTTAGGTAGGTGTGGCTGACTCTGAACTTTTATAAAGAATATCTCTTTGGATTTGAGACTTTAGTCTTTGCAACTTTACAGATCTTCTTTATGCACCAAGAGCTTGTAACACTCCAAAGAGAAAGGAAAAATTTAAATCGCATCATATGACCCCTTTAAATTACTTTAATTTCAGTTTTTGTTTTAGTCATTTTACTACTTTTATTTCAGTTAGTTGCCAAGGCTACACGTCTAATTTCTATTTTTTTTTTTCACCTAATATTTTTATTTTATTTTATTTTATTTTAGCCTTATTTAAATAAATGACAACAAAGTTTAATAGTTCCGTTTTAGTTTTTGTTAACAATAAGTGCATTGGAGAAAATCTTTTCAAAAATGTTAAATGAAGTTTAGCATATTTGGTTATTTGAAAGCATAATCAAATTAGCCAAAATATTTTTTAAAAAGACATCCGAGTGTCTCCTTAGGTTAGCCATAATATGCAAATTGAAGAATTGCTATTAAAATATTAATAACAATAATATTTTAGGTTTGCATCGCCCACATCTCAACATCCAATCAATAACCCTTTTTTTATCGATAATCCATTACAGTATTCTTTTTTTGATAACCTATTAATCTTGGATGTACATCGCAATATGTTTAGTATCTTAAATTAACATAAGATCGTAAAAGCTGCATGTATAAACATAACAAAAAAGGCAAACTGTTGTATAAAATATATTTTTAAATATAAAATGTCACCGCAACACATTATAATGAAATATCAGTTTTAGTAAACAGTTCGTTTTATACTTAATTACAACAATATTGCATTCAAAAAAAATTAAAGACTGAGAATTGCACTGAAAATAAGACACAGATTGGCTGGAGATCAAATAAAAGACTGGTTTTGGTTTTGCTATAGCATTTTGAGCACACAGAGAGAAGTCCTTGAGTTCAGGTCAGAGTAAGCGGTGACCACCTGGAGGTGTCACATGTCCTGGGCCGTGGATCTCATCCTCTACATCTTTAGGCATGTGAAGGCTGCAGAGCTACTTTGGGCCTCCTACAGGGTCGCTGTAGCACAACCCTTCCCTTAACATCCACAAATCACCCTCTTTCTCAAGGACCTGTCATCCGTACAGCGCTGAGATAGTCCAAGACCAGTTAGTCGTGAGATTGCCTTTGTTTCCTTTGGCAGCTATGTACTATATACTGTGGATATCCATAACATGTTCTATTGTCTGCATATGAAAGAACGTCTCGGTTACTTGTGTAACCCTCGTTCCCTGAAGGAGGGAATGGAGACGTTACGTCAGTCGTGACTGACGAATTGGGATCTCGCCCGAGAGCCCAATCACCTTCGAGTGTTAACTAAACAAGCCAATGACAGTTGGCGTGCGTGTTTCGCCACGCGCACCCCGCCCTGCAGCGCGGGTATAAAAGGAGAGCGCGTGCAAATGCACATCAGTTTTTAGCTGAGGAGCCGAGACTACGCACCCCGGCCGTACAGTGGTGGTACAGCAACTGTGGCGACGGGACGTAACGTCTCCGTTCCCTCCTTCAGGGAACGAGGGTTACACAAGTAACCGAGACGTTCCCTTTCAGTCAGTCACGTTCGACGTTACGTCAGTCGTGACTGACGAATTGGGATCCTTGACTTGACATGTACGTTTGTACGCGCTCTCCTTTTATACCCGCGCTGCGGGGCGGGGTGCGCGTGGCGAAACACGTACGCCAACTGTCATTGGCTTGTTTAGTTAACACTCGAAGGTGATTGGGCTCTCGGGCGAGATCCCAATTCGTCAGTCACGACTGACGTAACGTCGAACGTGACTGACTGACTGAAAGGGAACATTATATTACAGCAATGTATAATTTCACAAAACAGTGGGGTCCAAAAGTCTGAGACCACCGGTGAAAATGCTTCTGTTTTACATCCGGTAACACTATATTACTTAATTTAGTTGTCAAATAAACATGGCATTGTGTAGTATGAATATTGTTGGCTCTTTTGCCGAATTGTTTTGTTCCTCTTTTGTAAATCACTTTGGATAAAGGCATCTGCTAAATGCATAAATGTATTTTAAGGTGTAGTTACATGTTACATGTACGTAATATATACTTTATAATAACACTAAAGTAGGCATAATTACAAGCAACTAAACCTAACCATAACCTTACTTGTACTTACCTAACCCTTACCCTTACCTAACAGTACTTGTAGTTAATTAATATTACTGAGTACGTATTTATGTAATTACACTGTAACAATATCACTTTCAAATAAAGGGTTACACTTTATTTTAAGGTGTCCTTGTTACAGTGCAATACTGAGTAATATTAATTAACTGAATGTACTTACTATATGGTTAGGGTTAGGATTAGGGTTTGTTTTAGGGTTACTTGCATGTAATTATGCATAATTAATTGCTATTATAATAGTAACATGTAACAAGGACACCTTAAAATAAAGTGTTTCCAAAAAAAGTATAACCTTGCATTCTGCTAAATTGAATTGAAAAAATAACATAAATTAATCCGTAGTATCTTAGTTTTTGAAAGTTCGTGTCAAACATCATGAGCTGATGATCTGACCGTCTGTACAAAGAGTCACATGATCAAAGACAGAATGGACTTATTTTATACAGGCCTAGAAATAGTGCAGAATCTTGATTCTTGTAATTTTTATTTTACAAGATAATGTTTTTCTTTTCGTTATTTTCAAAATCCTAAACCTTTTTTTGTTTTTAGTCCTCATTTATAGTCCTCACTTTATATTTTAGGGAAGATCAGAGGTCAGTAGGTGAGTGGGTGTCACAGGGCCGGAGCAACAAGGCCGTGTTGAAGAGGTCTGTCATTGAGACACTGCCAACAGGTCAGCACCCCATTATGAGCGCAGCTCCAGAGGTCACTGAACCTGCTCTACAAACACTGTGCTCAGTCACGTCTAAAATAAAGTGGAGATGTGATGAATCTAGCTCATGTCACAGCCTTTGTTTCCGTATTCAGATGTGAGATGCCCCCTGTTGGGTGACTGTCAGGGACGCTTATAGTGATATTTACATCCACAAACTCCATTATGATATGAGTGTCAAAATACTAATCTAATGACTATGATAAAAATTGAGCTAAAACGACACATTTTTATAATAAATCATACACTGCTTTGCAGGAGTTGGTAAGATTTTTCAATGTTTTTGATAAAAGTCTCTTATGCTTATAAGGTTGCATTTACTTGATAAAAAATTCAGTAAAAACAAACACATTGTGTAATATCATTACAACTGTTTTCTATTTGAATATATTTTAAAATGCAATTTATTCCTGTGATGCAAAGCTGAATTTTCAGCATTTTTACTCCAGTCCTCAGTGTCACGCGATCCTTCAGAAATCATTCTAATATGCTGATTTGCTGCACAATAAACATTTCTCATTATTATTAATGAAAACAGTTGCTTGATATTTTTGTGCAAACCCTATTTTTTATGATTCTTTGATGAACAGAAAGTTCAAATGAACAGCAATGTGAAAGCCTTTACTGTCATTTTTTGAACAATTTAACAATTTAATCCTTTCTGAATAAAATGTTTTCTGAAAAAAAAAGGCCCTGACACTTTATTTATTTACATTTTACAATATATCCAATAGAAAAAAAAATTTTTTTGTGAATACCATGACATTTTATTTTTCAGGATTTTCAGGACAAGTTAAAAATCCATGAGCATCTAACAGCCTCCTCCTCCACCTAAAATAAAAGAAAAAAAATCTTTCACTTTTTCTATGCTCTTATTTGTTTATTGCCATCTTATGATTAATTGCTTGTTGTTTTCCTCAACTGTAAATCGCTTTGGATTAAAGCGTCTGCCAAATGAATAAAAGTAAATGTAAATGTTAAAAAGAACAGAATTTATTCGAAATAGAAATCTTTTGAAACATTATAATGTATTTTTGTCATTTTTGATCTAATTAATGCATCCATGCTAAAAATAAAAGTATCAATTTCTTCTGCCCCACACCTCCTCGGAGCAACAAGGCCGTGTTGAAGAGGTCTGTCATTGAGACATGGCCCGTGTTGACCTCAGGGGTGCACCGGGTGACATTCTCGCTCAGGTTAGCATGCTGTGTCAGATTGCAGGAGGGTCTGCTGATGGAGGAGTGGACAGGTGTCTCTCTTCCACAGCTGTATTCATTAATCAGAACAAGCAGGACTAGTAGCTACCAGCTTCACTTCTTTTGCCTTTATTTGCAGGGATTAGGTTTGATTTGATGGATTGATCAATGATTTAATATGGGAGCTGTAAAACCTCTTCTCTGTCATTCTCCATTCTTAATACAACTAAGCAACAGGTGTGTCGTTTCCATATTCATTTATCCATATTTTTATCCTCTCGCTGAATTAAACACACAGCAGGCTTATTTGGGACTTTCCAGAGCCATTAAAGGCAATGAGGCCATACATACCTGAAAGCCACAGCGGAGCCCAAACAGGCCATGCCCTGGGGCTTACATAAACTCTTCCTCCCCAGGGTCACGGACTTCTCTCGGGTTGCGCTGCCAACAGGTCAGCACCCCATTATGAGCGCAGCTCCAGAGGTCACTGAACCTGCTCTACAAACACTGTGCTCAGTCACGTCTAAAATAAAGTGGAGATGTGATGAATCTAGCTCATGTCACAGCCTTTGTTTCCGTATTCAGATGTGAGATGCCCCCTGTTGGGTGACTGTCAGGGACGCTTATAGTGATATTTACATCCACAAACTCCATTATGATATGAGTGTCAAAATACTAATCTAATGACTATGATAAAAATTGAGCTAAAACGACACATTTTTATAATAAATCATACACTGCTTTGCAGGAGTTGGTAAGATTTTTCAATGTTTTTGATAAAAGTCTCTTATGCTTATAAGGTTGCATTTACTTGATAAAAAATTCAGTAAAAACAAACACATTGTGTAATATCATTACAACTGTTTTCTATTTGAATATATTTTAAAATGCAATTTATTCCTGTGATGCAAAGCTGAATTTTCAGCATTTTTACTCCAGTCCTCAGTGTCACGCGATCCTTCAGAAATCATTCTAATATGCTGATTTGCTGCACAATAAACATTTCTCATTATTATTAATGAAAACAGTTGCTTGATATTTTTGTGCAAACCCTATTTTTTATGATTCTTTGATGAACAGAAAGTTCAAATGAACAGCAATGTGAAAGCCTTTACTGTCATTTTTTGAACAATTTAACAATTTAATCCTTTCTGAATAAAATGTTTTCTGAAAAAAAAAGGCCCTGACACTTTATTTATTTACATTTTACAATATATCCAATAGAAAAAAAAATTTTTTTGTGAATACCATGACATTTTATTTTTCAGGATTTTCAGGACAAGTTAAAAATCCATGAGCATCTAATAGCCTCCTCCTCCACCTAAAATAAAAGAAAAAAAATCTTTCACTTTTTCTATGCTCTTATTTGTTTATTGCCATCTTATGATTAATTGCTTGTTGTTTTCCTCAACTGTAAATCGCTTTGGATTAAAGCGTCTGCCAAATGAATAAAAGTAAATGTAAATGTTAAAAAGAACAGAATTTATTCGAAATAGAAATCTTTTGAAACATTATAATGTATTTTTGTCATTTTTGATCTAATTAATGCATCCATGCTAAAAATAAAAGTATCAATTTCTTCTGCCCCACACCTCCTCCTTCCCCCTAATATTCTTACTAACCCCAAACTAACAGTAACATTAACAGTATGGTGTAAGTATATATATATATATATATATATATATATATACACACACACTGCTTATATATACAATTATAATTAAATGACAGATTTTTTAACCTAGCATGAGTCTCATCTCTGGTGGTGTGTGTTTTAGGGTTTTATATGTGAAAGGTGCAGAGGTTCCGCTCTGCTTTTCCACGTAATACCTAATGGTACTGCCTCTATATTTATCCAGTATTGTTTGTATTCGATACTAGTCACGGGCTTCAAAGGGATGCACACATGAGCAGCCTGCATGCCGCCCTGTCTTTGAAATTCAACACTGTTATGTGATGTTGTTGCGGTAACTGTCCTTCAAAGTGACAAGCCAATAAACAAGGGGCCTAAACAGGACGTTTCAGAGTTGTCAAGACATAGTTAGTGTACAAGACTTTCACTACCTGTTTGCATACTGTATTAAAAGTATATTTAAAACAAATATAACTGCAGATTGCAAAGAATGGACACAAGCTATGCTGACAAAAAAAGTAGATATGTACTACAGTAATACTATGGCATTCTTTGAGGTACCATGTAAATATTATGGAATATGAATATTGTAATATATTTCATGATGTGTATCACCATGGTATTATATATCTTAGACAGTGTACTATAAAGGCACTTTCAGGGCTGTTAGTTTTGCAACAGTGAGTCTCAGCTGGTTTGCTTTAGTGCCCAAATTTACTCTAGACCTCAAGTGATGATTCAAAACAGTACCAAAACTGTTTATCATCCAAAACTAAACAAAAACATACTTACAATCAAACATCAAAACACATTCATATTTGCATGAACTACACAGGCCTAAGAATAGGATGAAGGCATGTTGCACAACCTGCCCACGGTACATCTGCTTAATTTGGCTTCTATCAAGTGACAGATAAATTTGTGTCAAAATACCTTAGAGTGATTAGTCATCTAGTGTTGACATCAACAACAAAACATATGGGAAACATTTTCTCCTCACTTCCCACAGCTGATATATATATATATATATTCATCTGCATGATTATATGGAATTAGTATTTGCATTTAAAATTTTTCTGCACTACACATCAGAACAGACCTGAATACATTTTTGAGAATTGGTTGAGAATCTCTGTTTTAAAGGAATTACCGCAAAAATAAAAAAATCACAACCGTTTTCACTGATAATAACTGAGCAGCAAATTGAGCAGCAAATCAGCATATTAGAATGATTCCTGAAGGAGTAATGATGCTGAAAATTCAGCTTTGCATCACAGAAATAAATTACATTTTAAAATGTATTCAAATAGAAAACTGTTATTTTAAATTGCAATAATATTTCACAATATTACAGTTTTTACTCTATTTCTGCAAAAAAAAAATGCAGCCTACGAACTTATTTCAAAAACATTAATAATCTTTACCATTGGTGTAGACTCATTCCACACAATCAAACCTGTGCTTCCCCATCAGTGCTCAGATTCTAATGTTCTACTTGACTTGACTTCTCTCTCATTTCACACAACATAGCAGTGTTTATCTTGGGTAAGCGCTTGGTGTGCAGGGGTACACAAAAAAGGTGAACTGAGCGATTCAGCAGATGGTGAACGCTGTTGCTGGGAAAGGAGCTGCTGCGCTTCCAGAAACATCTGTATTTGTGAGGGCAATTCTATATGTTGCTGTCGTAACTTTTCTCTTTTTTCATGATAGACCCCCATTTCTGTTGCGGGTCCTGTTGCCAGCCCGTGATAGCATATCTCACTGGATTCTCTGATTTATGGGCCAGACTTGTTTTCCAGATGGTTGCAAAGCTAGGAGGACGCTGGCCAGATCCAAAGCCTTCTTCTCCAGGTCTGACATATGCTGCGCGACACACTCCTCCAGGTATCGAGTGAGTGTTGGAGAATGGTCTGCACCTCTGTGTGTCAAACCACTTAGACATTAAAGGGATAGTTCTTCCCAAAATGTAAATTCTGTCATCATTTACTCACACTCATGTCGTTCCAAATCTGTACAACTTTCTTTCTTCTGTAAATCACAAAAGAAGTTATTCAGAAAAATCACTTTTTTTGTCCATACTATTAAAAAGTAGTGTATTGTTTTGGTTGAACTAGTTACGTCATGATTCTATAAGTGATAATAATGAGTAACATTCTTATAATTATGACTTGCATTTTTTTATGTTAGGAAACATTCTCATAATAATGACATAGCATATCATAATAATGAGAAATGTCTCAGGTTACGCATGTAACCATGGCTCCCTGAGAATGAAACTAGACACTGTGTCCTCTAACACAGTGGTTTTCAACCCTGTTCCTCGGGACCCACTGCTCTGCACATTTTGCATTCTCCCTTATCTGATACATTCATTTGAGTTCATGGAGCTCTTTCCTAATGAGCTGATGATCTGAATCAGGTGTGTAAATTAGGGAGACATGCAAAATGTGCAGAGCTGTGGGTCCCCAGGAACAAGTTTGAAATCCACTGCTCTAACAACCACTAGAAGACACAGTTCAAGTTCCCTGTAAAGGGAACATTTTTATAGCTAGTATCTCTTTATTATGAGATGTTAAGTCATTATTATGAGAACGTTTCTCATTAGTGAGTATTATGAGATGTTAAAGTGGTAGTTCACCCAAAAATAAAAAATACTGCCATCATTTACTCACCCTCAAGAAGATATTTTGAAGAATATTCAGTTTCTGGTCCCCATCGACTTCCATGGTATTTGGTTTTTTTTTTTCAGTTATTTTTATGAGAATGCTCTCATTATTATGAGAAGTCAATATTCCGAGATATTGTGTGTTATTATTAAGCTACAATCACATTTTGCTGGCAGAAAGGTCCATTGTCCTTTGTCAATAATGTAGCGAAGTATGAAGCACCATAGTCATTTTCAAACCAAGCAGATTGTTGTTGGTGAGCACAGTGGATCCACATGACCAGCCTGAACCCACTGAGAATTCTACGTGGGGAAATCTTTTGCACTCACAAGAAATTCCAAAATGCATGGATTCCTATTGAAAATACTGGATTTTGGCCACAAAAGTTCACCGAACAACAGTAAATGTCACTTAACTTGTGGTAAGTGGTAATGGGCTTCCATAATTGGACCATGCTAACCCACCAAACCTTGACCACTTGCCAGACATTCTGGCCTGTAACACTCACTTTCACAATCTATTCAGTTCCTGATGAATAAAAACAAATACATTTTCTCATTACATATGCCGTTTCACTTGGACAAATATCAAAAGATGCAAAACGGTTATATTTCACATAGTGTTGTCAACTGTCTAATATGGTGAAAAAAAAACGTGTTGTAAAAAAACATTCTATTAAAGAGGTCATATGATGCGATTTCAATTTTTCCTTTCTCTTTGGACTGTTACAAGCTCTTGGTGCATAAAGAAGATCTGTAAAGTTGCAAAGACTAAAGTCTCAAATCCAAAGAGATATTCTTTATAAAAGTTAAGAGTCAACCACGCCTACCTAAAACGGCTCGTTCTAACACGCCCCCACATATCTACGTCACGATGTGGGAAGATTTGCATAACACCGCCCAAATGTTCACGCAAAGAAAGAAAGTAAATTAGGGAGACATGCAAAATGTGCAGAGCTGTGGGTCCCCAGGAACAAGTTTGAAATCCACTGCTCTAACAACCACTAGAAGACACAGTTCAAGTTCCCTGTAAAGGGAACATTTTTATAGCTAGTATCTCTTTATTATGAGATGTTAAGTCATTATTATGAGAACGTTTCTCATTAGTGAGTATTATGAGATGTTAAAGTGGTAGTTCACCCAAAAATAAAAAATACTGCCATCATTTACTCACCCTCAAGAAGATATTTTGAAGAATATTCAGTTTCTGGTCCCCATCGACTTCCATGGTATTTGGTTTTTTTTTTTCAGTTATTTTTATGAGAATGCTCTCATTATTATGAGAAGTCAATATTCCGAGATATTGTGTGTTATTATTAAGCTACAATCACATTTTGCTGGCAGAAAGGTCCATTGTCCTTTGTCAATAATGTAGCGAAGTATGAAGCACCATAGTCATTTTCAAACCAAGCAGATTGTTGTTGGTGAGCACAGTGGATCCACATGACCAGCCTGAACCCACTGAGAATTCTACGTGGGGAAATCTTTTGCACTCACAAGAAATTCCAAAATGCATGGATTCCTATTGAAAATACTGGATTTTGGCCACAAAAGTTCACCGAACAACAGTAAATGTCACTTAACTTGTGGTAAGTGGTAATGGGCTTCCATAATTGGACCATGCTAACCCACCAAACCTTGACCACTTGCCAGACATTCTGGCCTGTAACACTCACTTTCACAATCTATTCAGTTCCTGATGAATAAAAACAAATACATTTTCTCATTACATATGCCGTTTCACTTGGACAAATATCAAAAGATGCAAAACGGTTATATTTCACATAGTGTTGTCAACTGTCTAATATGGTGAAAAAAAAACGTGTTGTAAAAAAACATTCTATTAAAGAGGTCATATGATGCGATTTCAATTTTTCCTTTCTCTTTGGACTGTTACAAGCTCTTGGTGCATAAAGAAGATCTGTAAAGTTGCAAAGACTAAAGTCTCAAATCCAAAGAGATATTCTTTATAAAAGTTAAGAGTCAACCACGCCTACCTAAAACGGCTCGTTCTAACACGCCCCCACATATGTTCTTTTTAGCAACATCATATGACCCCTTTAAACAGCACATACTGTAGGTTGTACATGAGGGAGGGATTTGTTATTACACCTGTTATAATTTTCCAAGATAATTTCCAAGCTAAATTGGTATGTGTGTAATGCTATGTAAGATAAAATATATTTCACCACCTAATTCTGTATATACTGTGAATGTGTTATGATTAATTTTTGTTTATAATATGGTTTATAATGCGGTTTAATTAAATTTCAAAATACATACACTGAACAAAATTATAAATGCAACACTTTTGTTTTTGCCCCCAGTTTTCATGAGCTGAACTCAAAGATCTAAGACTTTTTCTATGTACACAAAAGGCCTATTTCTCTCAAATATTGTTCACAAATCTGTCTAAATCGGTATAAAAAATTTAAATTTTCTTTGGTGCAGTTGGCAAACCTAATGTTGACTAACTCACAGGTGAAACTGTTCAAACATATTCATAAGTGTGGGGTCATGGAAAAGAGATTAGTATACTATCTTGAATGTAGATTTTACACTTTGAAAACAATAAAAGAATTTATGCATGAATTTTACTCATAACATCATGGAAAAGGACAATAAAACTTACAGTTTTGTCCATAGACTGTATAAAAACATGGACGTAGTGTCCGTGACGTAACCCGTAGACTTCCGACGAGCATTTTGAAGCCTAAAGTAGGCGGAGCCAGCCGTCGCCATCTTGGCAGCGCGTCACTCCCGGATAATCGAAAATGGGCAAAGAGGCGGGAGCTGGCTGCTGAAACCACGCCCACCTAGCTCGACGGTGATGACAGCAGCGGCAATCCACCTGTCACTCAAGTGGCCACGCCCTTAATTATGCAGAACTTTAAGGCTTAATATAATTTAAACGGATGAGTTATAAAAAAATTCACCCCCCTCACAGTTGTCATGAAGGGCAAAATTAGCTATATGGACCAAAATAATTTTTTGAACCAGGCAGTAAACGTTTTTTTCTGCTGTAAAGTTGGGCATTTTAACATGGGGAGTCTATGGGATTGACTCCCTTTTGCAGCCAGCCTCTAGCGGCCAGTTGACGAATTACAGTTTAAGTCACTTCCTTGTTGGCTTCACGAGAGAGAGCGGGAGGTTGCCGCTCGGTTTTGTCTGAGGATCATAAACTCAGATCCAATAATGCCAGTTACGTTCAGCCTTTCGTCGCCAATTAGCCTATGTCACGGAAAACACTATCTTTAGGAAACACGCTGTCATCACCATCCAGTCTATCCCAGCTCCAACAAAAAAACAGGCACTTATTCAAGCATCTGTGACACTAGGGCTGGTTTCACTGCTGCTGCCCTTGTTAACAGGGAAGCTGTCTTGCTCATTTCACACACTTCCAGTGATTTATGTGTCCCTGTGGCCAGAGTCATTTAATGCAGAGCAAACATTAAGCGCCAAGTGACAACTTGTTCTCAGATATGAAATGGAGATGGATCTAATCCAGTTTTTTGCAAGGGGCAATAATTGGTATAAATGGAATCCTGATGTACACTACTGTTCAAAGGTTTGGGGACGGTTTATGACATAAGATTTCTATTTCAAATAAATGCTGTTCTTTTGAAACTTTTATAATCTTGAAAAGAAATGTATCACGGTTTCCACGAAAAAATATTAAGCAGCACAATTGTTTTCAACACTGATAAGAATTAGAAATGTTTCTTAAAATAATAAGAAATGTTTCTTGAGCAGCAAATCAGCATATTATAATAATTTCTTAAGGATCATGTGAAAATAGAGTAATGAGTAATGCCTGAAAGTTCAGCTTTGCATCAAAAGAATAATTTTTTTAATATTTAAAATTTAATAAATAAATAAATATATAAATAAATATTTCACTTTATTAGAGTAAAAGCGGACTATCAGGGACATGGCTTAGTGATTTGTGCACTGTAGTGCTCATATGGAAATACCATGTTCGAATGCTGCTTGCAACATTTTCTTTTCCTGTGACCTCTATAGGCCAAAAAATAAAATGAAATAAAAAAACATAGTCAAATGCACTACAAATACAAAATGCATATTGTGCTATAACCAAGCCTTATTGTAAAGTAATTGCACGATTGATTGGCAGGGAGAAACACCAGATCTCAATAGTCTATACCCATTTATAAACATCAACAAGATCATTCATTATTTAATGTTCAGAGATGATGTGACACATCAAGTTACAGATATTGCCTCACCAACAAATAAAATCTCCCCTCAAATGACTCGTGGCCTAAATGGCGCTTGCTGAATATTAACTGATATTTCAACTTTTAAAATAGTCTAACCTGGGCTAACCGGTTTCAAATTAAGCCACTTTGAGGAATGTCTAGCTTAACTAGCTAAATTGGACAGATGGCGTGTTGGTCATTCTGGCGCTTTCCTCATAAACAGTGATCAAAGTAGCCACCCAGTCTTTTCACAGATCTACATGAGTGTGTGTATTTCACCCTAGTTTAGGTTGGACCAGGACCACAATTCATCTCTTTCAATATTGAACAGCAATGTCAACAATGCTCTGTTTCAGCACAACACAATGTGTGCTGGTTTATAAACGAAACTGTAATTTCACATCAATAATATATAAAATTGAAGTAAAACGTGGTTGACATGTCTATTTTTAAACAGGCCCTGTCTGGGTGGGCATTTGCGTCCCAGACCTCCCTCTTTTACAGGAACAGGAAATACTGCAGATTGCCTGGGAGTTGATACTCTGCCAACTTTAAATGCCACCTCTAAAAATATCTGGCAGGAATGTTCGGCTTGGCAAAGGGGTAAGGTCGGTGGCCCACGGTTTGTCGCCACTCTGAAGGCCTATTTTGACACGACAGCCCCCTTTAAGTGTAATCTGAGACTCTTCCTCTGTTACCCTCGCTATCTTTCTCTCTCTCTGTATAACTCTTTATGCCTTGGGACTCTCTAAGGGTCCTTTGCAATGACACTGGACCTTAGAGGGACGGGTTAAACAGAAGGGGGGCTATTCACAGCATCCCCAAGGGTGGCTCTTTTTGTGGATTGTGGTCTGGGAGAGGGAGACGCACCATCGCCTGCTTGTCTGAGGCCTAAAAATACCTGGCGAAGGTAGCCGTGCTGGAGCTGCATGATGGGGTTTTTTTGCTGATGGGTTTTTTAATCATGCCACTGGCAAGACAGCTTGTTCCTATTAAGGACTCCTCGCTAGGGTTGGGAATCGAAAATCGATTCCAATTCCAGAATCGGATACTTAAGTTAAGGAATCGGATACTTGTCAAATTCAAATTTCGATTCCGCCTATCGATTCCTATGCGTTTTTTTTTCTTCATCTGTGAGGACCCGACCTAGCGATCTGCCAGGACCTTGCTCGCTAATCTAAGCACTCCAAAGTTTGGCTGCATTTGCTATCAGAGGCCAAAAAAACTAAGTGTAATATCTGTGATAGCTAAACATGTTGCAAGAGAGGTGTCACCACCAACATGACAAAGCACTTTAATTTAATAGATCATTAAAGATCGCGAACACGATTCAAACATCCAACGTGATTCTATTCCTAAATTACAATGATTTGTCTGTTTCATTCCTCAACCTTTGACGTGATCACAACTTTGTGATCACACTCTTAGAAAAAAAGGTTCTTTGGGGTTCTATAGAACCCTAGGGTTCTTTACTCAACTCCAAAGAACCCTTTATACCAAAAAAGTTCTATATAAGGAGAAAGAACCCTTTTTGGCACAAAAGGGTTCTTTGGGCTAAACCATGCTTTATGTATGTTTACACATTAGGCTATTTAAAATTATTATACTACATTATATTTGTGTTTTTATTTCAATTTTACTTTGACACACCTTTATTCCGAAGAAAATAAACTTAAAATTTACGTCTGCACTTTCAAGTTTAATAGAAAATAATTGCCACGTGATCCTGTACACTGAAAAAATGCCTAACATCTAAATTAACTGGTTTTACTTAATTCTACTATCACTGAATCAACCTATTAATTTATACCAACAAACTGATCAGGTAGAAATACATGTAGCCTACTAGCAGTGTATAGCAATCTGGACAGTTTTATCTATTTATTAATAGGTACCCGCTATAGTCAGCTATTTAATCAGCACACTAACATGATTGCAAGTTAGTTATCATGCCATGTAAGATGGCGTACAGCTCTTTTATAGACGAGCAACATTCTCATATTGTATGGAGCTTCAGTGTTTCATTTAGATTCTAAAAGGCTGTACTTATAACTCATCCCTCCAAAGAGATGCATAAAATGATCTTTGACATAAACGGCAAGCAACTTGAACGTGCATCCATGCGCTGATCAGGGCTGCGTTCAGCCCCGACAAAACGGTGCAAAACGTTTTTTAAACGGAAACAGTGGTGCGTTGAACACCCTGTTCTGATGACACAAGTGTTGCAACCATGGCAGCTGAGAAGGCAATTCTTTGTGCTCTTTTTGAAGAATTTTCGGAGCCTGATGAAATTGGTATAAATACGTGTTTAATACTGCAAAATACGCTCGATGTAACAGTCACTGCCCTTGCCAGGAAACATGTCATTCAAACCGGAAACCGTAGCAAAACGTTGCGCACCGGTTTGAGCTTGAACTTTCCCCAGTTTTGTCCCGTCTACACAGCGCCGCATTTCAGTTGCGCGCCTCTCGCGAGAGTGATCACTATTAAGTGCGCGAGCGCCGCTGTTTAAACTTCAACGGTTGACGGTGCGCTGACTGCGCTCAGCGCTCGGGAGAACGACGATTACATTGGTAAGTGAGAAAATCAATTAAGTTCAGCTTTTTTCAATTACTTTTACCTAAACCCTTGTCATTTTTAGTTAGCCTAACGTTACACGTTTATTTCAAGAAGCTAAAAAGAAGAAAGGTGGTTTATCGCGTTGTCCAGGCCTGCGCAATTCTCCGCCGGGAGGTTTGTCATTTTTAACATGAATCCCTAAAGTATCTTGATAAAA
>NW_015662039.1:1052154-1053275 GCF_001515625.1 Sinocyclocheilus rhinocerous
ATTAGTGTTTACTATTGTCATTTTGCATTATTGACACACTATTTTCCTAATTAATGCTGTTCAGTTGCTTTGACACAATCTGTATTGTTAAAAGCGCTATATAAATAAAGGTGACTTGACTTATAGCCTAATATTTTTTGCCCTGTAGATTGTATTGGACCTATATGTATAGACAAAGTCCCTTTAAGGGGTATTCTACAGTATTCTTGTATTCTACAGTCTTTGGCCCTGTCCCAAATGGCACCCTAAACCCTCATGGTCTTCCTCTGAGTCGAAATGGTCCTCACTGCAGAACACAAGATCCAGGGGGCGAGGTTGGATCCAGATCCAACTCCTCCCTTGGTATAGAGCTTGGGAAACTACGTCACTGCGCATTACATTCTGGGTAGTCGTGGCCATGTTTGGGGACACGCTCGTCAGCCGTCAGGATAGTAGGCTTGTTCGAGATTAACTATACTAGCCTGCCACCGGCTGGCGAGAGCAGCCGCTTGCAGTCAGGGCGGAATTAAAAGTGGAGACGTCAAAGGCAGCGTTCAGCCCCGACAAAACGTTTTTTTTTTAAACAGAAACAGTGGTGCGTTGAACACCCTGTTCTGATGACGCAAGACTTGCAACTATGGCAGCTGAGAAGGCCATTCTTTGTGTTCTTTTTGAAGAATTTTCGGAGCCTGATGAAATCGGTATAAATATGTGTTTAATACTGCAAAATACACTCGATGTTACAGTCACTGCCCTTGCCGTCCAGAATAAAAGACACATTTGTAAACGACTTTACTTGGACCCATTGTGCGAGCTGTCTCTTTAATACCACGTGGTTTATATACATGTTGCTGCTGATTGGGCTGACATTTTTGACACACCCACCAAACAAGAGAAAACGTATCTCAAACCTTGTTGCACACCGTTTTGAGCTTGAATGTGCCCCAAGTCTGACACTTTCTGCTCCCGTGACGATCTTGCGGTGTTTGCATAGCCTACTCTATCACAGATGAAGTGAATTAAATGCAATATTTGTCAAATACACAGAAACGTTTTTATGAGCAACAGAAACACTTTTTATATACTACTTAATACAGCGCCATCTGTTCAAGAATAAAGTTCAACGTAAATATATACTATTT
>NW_015662039.1:1053364-1064646 GCF_001515625.1 Sinocyclocheilus rhinocerous
AAACGTTTTTTAAACGGAAACGGTGGTGCGTTGAACACCCTGTTCTGATGACACAAGAGTTGCAACTATGGCAGCTGAGAAGGCCATTCTTTGTGTTCTTTTTGAAGAATTTTCGGAGCCTGATGAAATCGGTATAAATATGTGTTTAATACTGCAAAATACACTCGATGTTACAGTCACTGCCCTTGCCGTCCAGAATAAAAGACACATTTGTAAACGACTTTACTTGGACCCATTGTGCGAGCTGTCTCTTTAATACCACGTGGTTTATATACATGTTGCTGCTGATTGGGCTGACATTTTTGACACACCCACCAAACAAGAGAAAACGTATCTCAAACCTTGTTGCACACCGTTTTGAGCTTGAATGTGCCCCAAGTCTGACACTTTCTGCTCCCGTGACGATCTTGCGGTGTTTGCATAGCCTACTCTATCACAGATGAAGTGAATTAAATGCAATATTTGTCAAATACACAGAAACGTTTTTATGAGCAACAGAAACACTTTTTATATACTACTTAATACAGCGCCATCTGTTCAAGAATAAAGTTCAGCATAAACATAGGCTACTAAATACCAATAAAGTGTGGGTATATGCTTTTATCAGTGTTTTTGATAAAAATGACTCAAGATAACAGTGCGACTACACTAAAAAAGTTTTTACTGTTATAAAAACAGATTTGTGAACATTATTGGAATTGAATTGCTAGAATAAACACGCAACACACGTCGTGTTTTTCATCGCAGAATCTGACCAATGAGAATAAAGTGTCGTCATCAAGACTCTCGCAGCCGATTTTGAGCAACTGCAGCGCCTGACCTAGAAGCTGGAAATCAAAAATAATCTGAATCGGAATTGGAATCGGAATCGGAATTGATCAAATTCGAATGATACCCAACCCTACTCCTCACAAACAACTTGCGCTCTTGCCTTGATATCAAAAGTCTTAAATGACATCATAAAAAAAAAAAACGTAACCATACATCAACATCTGCAATTTCTGAGGGAAATATCCCTAATCAGTGAGGTGACCCTGCAAAGCTACCTTAAAAACTATGCGCAAGTGCACCTAGGACAAAAGCTGCTTTAAACGCAAAGGATGGTCACACCAAATGTTGATTTAATTTAGTTAATAGGAGTTAACTGATAAAGAAAATCTATTTATGACATTATTTTTGACAACATCCTCATTTTACAGCATTTTACACAAGTGCCTAAAACTTTTAACAGTACTGTAGCTTTGCAGGTAGGTTTCTTGAAGCATCTTGGAGACGTTGCCACAGTTCTTCTGGATTTAGTCTGTCTCAGTTTGTTCTGTTTCTTCATGTAATCTCAGACAGACTGGATGATGATCAGATCAGATATCTGTGTGGAGCACTGGCTGCTGTCAGACAAAAATCTCACTGGATTATTGCAATTAATGGCAAAATGAATGTTTGGAAATGTAAACTGATATTTCTGACACACTACAGCAAAAGATATAAATAACTGACTTAAAACCTTTTTAGCTGGTAAAAATACTATGTTCTAATAATTTTGGCTACCACTGTATATAATCAAGTTAAAATTATAATAATAATAGAATAAAAATGAAATCCCAACATATGATGAAAAATAAATTAATTCATTAACATAAGAACATTTGTTACATTTAGAATTTGCTATTGTTAAATAATAATAACTGTTATCAAATTGTATAAAGGGGGTCCTATCTTACTTAATACATCTACGTTTCCTCTAATTATATATGTCAGTTTCTCCTAATCAAGAGTACAAAACCACCATACAGTAAATTTAAAACTAACAGAGGCCTACAAGATACAAGACCAGGCAAAACTTCAACATCTCAACAAGACAACAAGCTAACATCAAATCTTCAAACAATCTCACACAATCAATTCTCATTCACAAACATAATCTTTCAAAAAAATTATAAGGCATCATAAACATCCCTTATACAAAAAAGTTTTTAAAATGTTAATTTATGATATAATTCTTAAAGAATAATGATAATATCAACAATGAAGTTTGAATAAGTCCACACCACAGCTATTATGATAAGGACACCGAGGAAAAAATATACAATCAGAACTTTCAGAACTTTTTTCCAGCTGATGAATAATCAAAACTTGACACCCAGTAATTTAGTGAGCAAAAAAAATTAATAACAACTCTAATGAATGTATTATATTATTTCATTCATAGTATAATTTGGGTCTTCTAAATATATATAGCTGCCTTTTCAATTTTAGGATAGGGTTTCTCGCATAAGGATGATCATATTTGGGAACCATGGCATCTAGAAGATTAAAAACCCCTTCAGCAAGCGATATTTTGGATGAAAACGTAAAACCTGATTACGTGTCTGATTAAAGAGGTTTCTCGCAATCCTGCTGTGTAACTTGAATTTGCTAAATTAATTTCAACAAGTATTTAAAACATGTTTTATGCAATGTGCATGCTTGAAATGTACATTAAAAATGTCTTATTGATTCTGGTTCGTACCAGAGCAACGCTAGTCCTTGTCTGATGAGCTCTGGGGAAACATAATACAACATAATACAACACCGCCCCCTACCGGACCACAGCAACACAACAGCGCATCTGAATTCTGATCTCTGACTGCCCTCTGTAGAACCAGTTTGGTCTAGCACAGATTGTGCAGACACTAAACGCCATTGAAACAGGCTATTGAATTCGAGCCTTTCAGCGCACATTAGATTCTGCATTAACCAGAGATTTATATACAAAACCAAGCAGCTATATAGCAATCCTAACTCACAATGAAGAGGTTTGATTTTTAAGTGCACCACTCAAGGGAACTCGTGTCGTGTCTACGTGAGGTTAATTTTTCAAAGCGCACATCAGATTGTTCATTAGGCGCCAGGAGAGGTGAAAATGAATGAAGATCGACGCACCATCGCGTAGAGACCAGGTGAAGAGAGATTTTTACAGTAAGTATCAATCTCCCAGTCACCTGCAGCTGTCTGTGACGAATTATTTTTGCACGCTGCTCTCAATAACCGCCTCTTGGATGAGATTGATAATGCATAATAATATATCCCATATTCGCTTATAGGTGCATTTAACATGGATTGCATTGGCTGCGCTCTAATGTATTTCATATCTTGAATGCAATGTTTTTTTTAAATGAGAAGCGCAATGTTTTTTTTTTAATGAGAAGCAGCAGTAGCCTAAAGCCTGCCTCCATCGACAGTACGGTGGTACTGGCTGCTGTAGTTTTTCGCGGTGTCTCTCTCAAATTTTTTTTTTTTGTAAGGAACAGCAGAGGCTCAGCACACAAGGACAGGGAATAGGAATAAGACCAGGAACTCCTCCTCCTTATTTGCGCCTGTCAGAGGACAGATATATTTCGTATATGACGCATTTGTAGAGAACAAACAGGTAAATATTGGCACGAGATATTGAGTTGATAAGCGCGCGATGCGATGCATGCGAATACGGTTCGAGCACAGTGTACGCGACGCGCGCGACGAAACGACTACCGCGCTCGCATTATAAAACACGAAGCTGAACGCAGCTCGCTTGCAGATGCGTTGATTAGAACAACAACGTTGCAGTTGTGTCGCGTCGCGTTGAAACGCATCACTCGCTTGCGATGTTTTACTGTATGTAAATGCAACGAGGTGAAAACAAAATGGGGGTGAGTTGATGTTGGAGGAGCGGGGTTAGAAACCAAAATTTTGAATTTGTGCAAGACCTAATGTGTTCGGAATACAAACGTGTCCGTGTTTTGTGTGCGTTTAATTGAGAAGCAGTGAAGTTAAGGCGAGGCCTTTGATCGTACGCTTTGAATCGCTGATTTGGCGATGGCCTCGCGATCACGTACCGCATCCTGACTGAATATAATGGTGTTAACGTGCTGTTGCAGGCAGGAGGCGGGTCTTTTGTCACCCATATTTGAGGCGAAACTTTTTTTTATCTTTCTCCAGTTTATGTCAGTCTCTCTGCATCTTACCTGTTTGTTGCTGTTCTTACCCTGGGGACTTTTAAACTTTTACCTGGGGCACTTTTAACCATTAAAAAAGTATGCTTACCATATAATTATAATAATAATAATGGACCTTTTTCACATTTCCGGGTTTCTCAGCAGCGGAAGTCGTCATAGTTGGGTTAACTTCAAGAGCAGAATGGGAGAGTACCACAAATAAATTTTTTGCATGCAAAGATGATATAATACAAAGTATAGTGTTATAAATGTACATACATTAAAAAAAGTATACTTTAAACTTAAGTATTCATACCCATTTTTATTCACAAGATGGCGCCAAGGCCGCGTCCTAAATCGCATACTCCGTTGAGTAGGTACTTACTTTAAATAAGTAATTACTCTGTGACCGCAAAAATGTGCATTAGTATGTGTGTAGTATGAATGTAAATCTAGACACAATACATTCGCCATGTTGTCATTATCACGTGACCTACCCGCATCAATTGAGTCCCTTCACTGCCATTTACAAATCTTCAGAATCTTGCTGGGAGTAGTAGGTCATCCGGGTATTTTTTGTCTACTCTTTTATGAGTACTGTGAATTTAGACATACTTCTTCTGTCACATACTGTTTTTGCCTACTATGTAGTAGGGAAGTATGCGATTTCGGATGCAGCCCAATTGTTTTTTATTAAGTGCTGCACTAATTTTGTAGTCACACTACAATTTAAGGCAGGCACATTTTCTTTGGATATTGAAACAAACAGGATATGACATCGCCCTCGGGATTTAGTTTTAATATATAATACAACATACAGCAAATATTACAATTTTGAAAATGTGTAAATATACCACCATCTCCACTTTCCCACAACACTGCATACCTGCAGCTTTGAAGTTTGTGTTCTTTGATTTTAGCCAAGTGATCAATATGTGATGTTTAGAGTTTAGTTTTTTGGTTATACTGATCTGAGTTAACCAAATTTGAACTTTTTGTGTCATCAAAAGTCAGTGGAATGAAAAGTCCCTCCCTTTAAGCTTAAATTGTGGCCAAAAAGCTGTAACTTTTTAATGTGCCCACGTATTAGCTTTGTTCTCGTACTAATTTAGTCATTAACGTGGATAAGAGCGTGTCTGTGATCATCATCTGTTGAAGCAGATGGAGACTGTTGAGTTTACATTCAGAGATGTTAATGAATGAATCATTTGTCTTGGTTCCTCTGTAGGTACTCCATCCAGTGGCACTGTGAGTCAAGAGGAGGTGGGTCCACTCTGTCACTCACACGACTGATGTTTTGATTACCAGGATTGTTACCGTGATCAAAAGATGACGATGGAAGAAACATTTGATTTTTCTCCACAGAAAAGGCAGGATGTCAGCCAGAGGAGGAAAGAAAAAGATCACCAAGCTGTCTCGTTCTTCCCGGGCAGGAGTCATTTTTCCTGTCGGGAGGATGATGCGTTACTTGCGCACAGGAACCCATAAGTATCGCATTGGCATGGGCGCCCCCGTCTACATGGCAGCTGTCATTGAGTACTTAGCAGGTGGGAATCCAGATTCTCCTTTGTTGTGGAATGAAATAATGTTTTACCAAAAAATCTATTGCCCTTATGCAATCATTTAATTATATTACTTGGAGTGTATTATATAGGATACTTATATAGAGTCTCTGTTGCACTGATGTTTTTGTAGCTGAGATCTTGGAGTTGGCTGGAAATGCAGCAAGAGACAACAAGAAGGGGAGAATCACTCCAAGACACATCAAGCTGGCTGTGGCCAATGATGAAGAACTCAACCATGTAATGAATTACATCTTAAATAGACTGAGGTCGGGTAGGGTTAATGTTTAGCACACTCTTTGTGTCCAAAAACAACTTGCAGTACACCGTTTTTTTGCTGTAGGCTACCATGGCACCTTTGCTTGAGCAGTCCACTTTTAATCTAGTTAGGCTACACCACCTTATTATATCCACTACTGATCAAAAGTTTTGGGGAAAAAAAAAAGTTTTCTATTTTAATCATTTGAAATGTAATGTATTCCAGTGAGTCAAAGCTGAATTTTCAGCATCTTTACTCCAGTCTTCAGTGTCACGTGATCCTTCAGAAATCATTCTAAGATGCTGATTTGCTGCTCAGGAAACATTTATTATTGTTATTAATGTTAAAGTTTTTACTGCTTTATATTTTTGTGGAATCGGTGATGCTTTTTCTCAGGATTCTTTGTTGAACAGAAAGTTCAAAAGGAAAACATTTAGTTGAAATACAAGTATTAGTTTCTTCTTAATTAATAAATACATAAATAAATCTGGCTTAACCCAAACTTTTGAATGGTTTATAAAGCAGTCAATACAAAGCAGGATAAACTGTTTTCAATATTGATAATAGTAAGAAATGATTCTTGGAGCAGCAAATCAGCATATTAGAATGATTTCTGAAGGATCATGTGGCACTGAAGACTGGACATTTCAGCTTTGCATCACAGGGAAAAAATACATTTTAAAATAAATTCAATAATATTACAGGTTTTACTATATTTATGATCAAATAAATGCAGCTTTGGAAAGCATAAGAGGTTTCTTTTGACTGGTAGTGTAGCTCTGCTAAATGTTTTAGGATCTGCATTTTGACAGTTGTAGTCCTTGTAGCAACGCCATTAATGAGTTCGTTTTTCTAAATTATTGAATAGTTGCTCAGAGGGGTGACCATATCAAATGGTGGCGTTCTGCCTCGTATCCATCCTGAGCTGCTCTCCAAGAAGAGAGGAGGCAGGGTGAAGGTGGAGACTCAGGTGACCGTTCCAGAGAAGAGGGAGAAGCGGAAACCCATCAAGAAACCCAGCAAAAAGAGCAAAGGAAAACCAGGCCGCAAACCCAAAGTGCGTGCTGTGTCATACATATGTTGCTCTGGTACCGTGTTTGGCTGTGAGAATACTAAAAAATGTTTCTTTCATGCAGAAAAGCACAGAGAATGACAAAGAAGCAGATGCCAACACAACAGTGGAAGACGGACCAGGAGAGGGATTTACTATTCTCTCTGCGAAAAGCTTGTTCCTTGGACAAAAGGTGGAAATAGCTGTGCTTATCACACATTACCAAGAATTTGTTATTTTTCGACTTATTTGAACACTTAGAGCGCACATTATAAAGTTTATATACCTTCGAATGCAAGGAACATTTAGTAATTTACCTACATATATTTTTCACTTTTAATATTTACAGTCTTGGGTTAAACAAATGAATCAGGTTTTTGATTCATTGCGCCTGACATTCTGAACAGAATTACAGAAACATAGAACTTGTGGTCGATATAAATTTTTTGATGGCCAATGCCATTATCTTAAGACAGCAGGGTGGTCGTTGGCAAATATAAAGCTGATACAGTATATATGATAATATAATACTTATTTTACATAGTATTGATTAAAACTCAAAAAAATAAATGTATGAAAATGAATTTGAATGTGATTTTAAAAAATCTGTAACAGCTGCATATGACGTCACCCTAGGGCTTCAGTATACAAAACTTGAGAAATTATAATTATAAAATTATACCACCTACTCCACTTTACAACAATTTGTTTATTTTACATAATATTTACTAAAAATACATTTGAAAATAATTTGAATTTGATTAAAAAAAAATCTGCAAAATAAACATTCATACAGTTATACAGAATCATTTTACAGAATCTTTAAACGACTACAATAATTAAGACGAGGGACAGGATTCTCAGCGCTATTAGCCTTGGCAACCCCTAAATGGAATCAACTAGAATTCAAATTTGCCACGCAAGTCACCACTCAAAATCATCACAATATTTACAGTTTGGATTAATTTTATATCAGCAGTAAAATCGTATTGTGAATATATATTTTTGCTGATTTCTATGGTAGCAGTGCTAATACACTGGTGATTTAAAACTTAATGCAATAATGAATTAACTGTGGTTTGTTTATCAGCTGTCCCTTACAGAGAGTGAAATCAGCAAAATCGGCACGATCAAAGTGGAGGGAATCATCAATCCCACAAACGCAGAGATTGATCTGAAAGAGGGAATCGGTCAGTGCATTATGCTGCTGTTAGCTACTATTAAATGAATGTCAATTACATTTGCTAGATGGTAAAATGCTAGATCTGTGTAGTAAGTGTTAGTTTTCCTGTACATTGAAATATGTGGCAAAAGCTCATTTAGTTTTTGTGCTGTAACACAGGTAACGCTCTGGAGAAAGCAGGAGGAAAAGATTTCCTAGAGACCGTTAAGGAGCTGAGAAAAAGCCAGGGTCCTTTGGAGGTCGCATCAGGTTGAAATCTCGCACATTTCTTGACACAAGCAGACAGAAAGCAGACTCGAATTGGAGTGTGTGCTCTAGCAATGTTCAAAGGGGCAGGAAATGACCTTGTTATATATTTTAATATAGAAAAAAAGTACAGCCGTCATGGAAACCTAGTGATACCAGCGATTTGTAGGATCATTAACATGCCTGGAAAAGTCGTGGAAATTAGCGAAATCTTCAGTAGTAATTGAAGATTTTTATAGCTTGGAGACATTTACCGTATTGGCCCGAATATAAGACGACCCTGATTATAAGACGACCCCCCCTTTTTCCAGATGTACACACTAAGAAATGTTCTACAAAGACTGTTACCTGACATACCATGGAAAATCAGCCCAAAACAAGTACTCATTTCCCTCAGTCCTTTGATCAAAAAGTGTGGAAGCTTTAAAAGTAAAACAAGAAAGCGGGAAGAAATCCCCTTGTAGATACTGAAGTAAGACGTTTCTGCTTGTTGCTGCTGTTCTGACTGGAGCGTCTCTTATTCCCTCTGCTCTGCAGTGGCTGTGAGCCAAGCCAATGGGATGGCAGCACGTTTCATCATCCATTGTCACATTCCTCAGTGGGGTTCAGAGAAGTGCGAAGATCAGCTCGAGAAAACAGTCAAGAACTGTCTGTCTGCTGCCGAGGAGAAGAAGCTCAAGTCGGTGGCCTTCCCTTCGCTACCCGCCGGACGGTGAGCATCACGATCATGGATAGTGAACTAGATGTGAAGTTCATACACTGCGTGGCTGTTTCGATGCAAATGTGGTGAGAAATAGTTCCTAGAAACCAGAAATCATCTCACCTCTTTGATTTTTGTTCCCCCAGAAATGGTTTCCCAAAGCAGACAGCAGCCCAGCTAATACTGAAGGCCATTTCGAACCATTTTGTCTCAGCAACCACCTCCTCTCTGAAGAACATTTACTTTGTTCTGTTTGACAGCGAGAGCATTGGGATATACCTGCAGGAGATGGCAAAGATGGACGCCAAGTGATGTTGAGTCGTGGGTTTGATTTCTTTTGAAAGTGTAACGCCTCGATGCAGCTCTGCTTTAGCTTTGCTTTGACTGGTTTTGTCGGCCTCGCCGTCGTGGGAAGGTGAAATGAGTTGAACGTGAGCTTTAGCGGAGAGTGCATCCAGGCTAGTAGGAGCGTACTAAGTGGAGTGTAGTGCAGCTTGGTGAAAGATGTTGTAGGTATATGTTTTTGACAACAGATTATTCGAAGGTGTTTAAACAAGGATATTTGTGAGTGATGTACTGTACACATTTATGTTTCACTGTTCTCCTTTAAAGTAAAAACATTCATTTAGACTAGATCAACTTAATCTTCATTGTTTGCCATTTTTATCCTTAGAATGATCTTTTTACATTCCATGTTCAGAGTTGAACTTTTGACCATTGTTTTTGGCTAGATATCATGTGTGGTTTCTGACCGTTTTGGTTTTAAAAAAACAAAAAAAAACAGTGTTTCTTGTTCTGCTTTGAAATAAAAAATGTTTTACACCACAGGTTGGGCTCTTTTTCCATACAAGTTGAAAATCCCTTTTAATTTTCAAAACTTTTAAGCATTTATTCAGTCATGTTCTTCCAAACCCCCATTTTCTTTCTTTATTTTAAGGGGTCATATGATGCGATTTCAATTTTTCTTTCTCTTTGGAGTGTTACAAGCTCTTGGTGCATAAAGAAGATCTATGCCTATGGGTAAAACTGGGTTAGGGCTAGAGGGGGAAACAGCTGTGGCTACTGGGCATGCGCATATCAATACAGCGTAATTTTTGTCACTGTACAACAATAATTACTATTTTTGCATTATTGCAGTACAGCGTAATTTTTATCACACTACAACAATAATTACTATTTTTGCATTATTGCAAGGGGTAGGTTTAGATGTTAATAAAACAATCTAATAGGTAGAAAATTAAATTTCACTGTTAGTTTCCGGTCGGAGCTGTATCTTTTCTAGCCACAACCATAAAACTGCACTACAAACCAGTGTGTTCATATTTAGGATAATACGGTAAAATAATACGGTAAGACAGCAGTTTGCAATAACAAGCAGCAAAACAAACTGTTTTGTACAGCTAAAAATAGCTTGAAGCGGACCGGAAGCCTGGCACATAAAATTTACAAATGGCCGCGCCCGCTCTTACGGGAAAAATTAGGTGGATAGGAACAGAATGAAATGCAAGTTGTGAACTGCTGCAAAAAGTTCTCTTCGCTGGAAACTCATCTCATTTTCTCTGATGTTTCTCGAAAGATTAGATGCATCAGATGTCATCAAAGGCAAACCCTAAAGGGTTCTCATTAGTCACATGACCTATGGATTACTTAAAGACCCCCTGTGGTGAAAATCAAGTTTTTTATGTTTATTTGTGGTGTTTTTAATATGCTTTTAGACAAACCATGTGCCAATTTATTTATCAACGCGTCACACGCGTTTGATCGCGGGCGCGATTTGGAATCACAAACGGCTGCATTTGAGTCTTCAAGGCATTTTGAGGACACAACATCGTCAAGTAAGTAAATTTAACGAATGTTACAGTAACCACTGTAGCTGTCCGCTAGTAAAAACCGTTTTATCAGTCATGATCCGTGTACGAACCAGCGCAAACAGATACGGTTACCTCACGAAGTTAGCCATCAGTCTCCTTGCTTACGTTGAGCATACCAGCTTATTTCTGGTTCAAACACGTATGGCTTAATTAAACCAATATTTCCTCTTGCAATTGCCATTGTATCGCGTTTTTTGAGGAATTTGGCGGTATTAATCAACCTCCAATGTAGATTAAAGGGATAGTCTGCACAAAAATGGAAATTTTCATCGTTTACTCACCTTCATGTCATTCCCAACCTGACTTTGCAGGTAACCAAACCGTTTGTTACCATTGTACGGTGACGCATTGCTGCCACACACATATTTTTTCCACTCAAATTATGTAGTAACAACGAGATGTTATGTCGTTTTAACGACATCTTTTCTCGTTAAAACGACATCTTTTCTCGTTAAAACGA
>NW_015662039.1:1064717-1065106 GCF_001515625.1 Sinocyclocheilus rhinocerous
ATGTTTTCCCGTTATTATAGATAGGCTATATGGTACATTATGTGAGCGAGCTAAGCGACTGTCCGCGCTGCTGTCGCCAGCCACAGTCTGACATGAGGATCTGCACGCTGCTGAAATTATTGAAATACACTGTTTTAAATGTATTTTAATGTAATGGTTTTAATTGTAGCGGCATGTTTATTAGGATTAATCTCCAATCTGTCTACAATATGCTATCCAATAACTGCAGTCAGACCCATGACTCCTTTAGGCTATGATCAGATCAAAACTGGGCTTAATATTTCTTTATTTGAATGACTGAAGTTTGATTTAACAACAAATCGAAATACGAACAAAAATAAATAAAGATATTTTCTAATAGGATAATAATAATAATAATAATAATAATT
>NW_015662039.1:1067633-1086764 GCF_001515625.1 Sinocyclocheilus rhinocerous
ATTATTATTATTATTATTATTATTAGCCTATTAGAAAATCTCTTAATTTCTTTTTTTCGTATTTCGATTTGTTGTTAAATCAAACTTCAGTCATTCAAATAAAGAAATATTAAGCCCAGTTTTGATCTGATCATAGCCTAAAGGAGTCATGGGTCTGAGTGCAGTTATTGGATAGCACTATATTGTAGACAGATTGGAGATTAATCCTAATAAACATGCCGCTACAATTAAAACCATTACATTAAAATACATTTAAAACAGTGTATTTCAATAATTTCAGCAGCGTGCAGATCCTCATGTCAGACTGTGGCGACAGCAGCGCGGACAGTCGCTTAGCTCGCTCACATAATGTACCATATATATCTATAATAACGGGAAAACATGTCGTTTTTATGACATATGTCGTTATTACGAGAAAAAAAATGTCATTTCAACGAGAAAGATGTCGTTTTAACGAGAAAAGATGTCGTTAAAACGACATAACATCTCGTTATTACGACATAATTGAGTGGAAAAAATAATATGTGTGTGGCAGCAATGCGTCACCGTACCATTGATTTCCACTGTATGGACAAAAAAAAAAACATGAGGGTAAATGAATAGCAGAATTTTAATTTTTGGCCGAACTTCATTCTCCTCTCTGGATCTTAGCCTCCTAAATTATTCTAATTAAATAAAGCAATAAAACATGATTGGCATAAGAGAAAACAATGACACAGGATTAGGATATTTTACCATATATTTATTACATTGTAAAAAGTACAATAACTTTTATTCATATATATATATACAGATTATTTTTATTGAATTAGCAGTTGACTACAGAATTAGTTCCTGATGTATCTAAGAATGCAGTACAACAAGTGAACATACAAAGAAAAGAAAACGTCCATCTGTCCACAGCCACCTCTTAGGTTTGTGATGGTGTGATCATTGATCTGCTGTCATTGCAGTGACAATCTACATTAAATTACAGTCTCATTCTCTGACGAACCTACAGTCACGGTACTGATCCAAACATAGCATAAGTCTCAGGTCAAACGCTGATCGCTAAATGCACTTGAGCTGCTCGTGGGTGGTCTTGGCTGAGATGGAAGGAGGTGCAGGTCTGAGAGCTATTATACTTTTATATTAGTGAAATTTTTAGCTCTCGTCAGATCTACTTCTCATGAAGCATTCATTAATTCATACCAACCTAAAAGTGGTCTGTAAACTTCCAGAGCCGAGATCACCGCAATAAAGCGATAGTTAATAGAAAGAACAGCAGAAACATATATTTGGAAGAAATTAAGTATTGTCCAGGAGAAATTCTTGAAAGGGAGAGCTACAAAGAGCAGAAGTGCCTCAGTGATACAGCATAAACACGAGCAACAAAACCACCTCTCTAAGACAACTTATGAATAAAAATACCCATCAAAATAAAATCAAACCTGACATACAGAGTTTAGCTGGTTCGTTTAGTTGAAAACATCAGCGATGTGTCTGGAATGTTGTAGAGATGCATGATAATTACGTGATGTCATCAAAACAAGCCATATTTTATTGTTTTTAAATAAAAAAAGAAATGGACTTAAAGGGACAGTTCACCCAAAAACGAACATTCGGTCATCCTTTACTCACCCTCGTGTTCCAAACCTGAATGACTTTCCTTCTTCTGTCGAACATCAAAGATGTTTAAAGAAATGTTTTGGTCCAATAGAAAGTCAATTGGTGACAAGCTTGTTTGGTTTCCAACTTTGGTTTCCACAGAAGAAAGAAATTCATACAGATTTGAAATTACATGAGGGTGAGTAAATGATGACAGAATATTAATGTTAGGGTGAACTGTGCTTTTAATTTTCTCACTAATGAACCATGAATGGCAAACATTACGTGGCTACATCTCTGACTTTTTCTCTGGAGCAATTTACGGCAAAACTATATAATTAAAGTGTAAAAGCCACAATAAGAAACAATATGAATTGTCAAAATAAATTATGTTTTCTTCATCATACTGTACAGTTTTATTTAGCTGGAGCGGTGATAAAAGCTTCAACGCTAATGTAGTTTTTTGTTTTTTTTACGGTTTCATTAGCTGGACCCAGTGTGCGGTACACACTACCCATCATCAGCCATTCTCTGTGATCACTGCCTGAGTAACAACTGAGTACTGATACATTAAAATCTGCTCTGACAGGTGCAGTTAACCTAACCGACCGAAATCCAGTCCCATCAATAATGATCTGTCCTCCAGGGTGGCACCTTCCTGTTTTGAATAAATATGATCATCTATGTAACATCTCGAACTGAAGGACATTCAAATCCGAGCGGTTTGGGAGTTGCTTTGATGTTTGAAAAGAGGAGAGGCAACCATGCATGTCAATGTCCTCTCACGCGCTCTTGTTCCAGGTAATTTAATAGTGTGGGCTACAGCGAGTGAACAGTCAAATCAGATGCCTCTCCTTCAGACGCACTCTTTGGGCTGATGTTTGAGGGGCGGGTCAGTCGGTGGTGGCCGGGGCAGCAGGGGCACGGGTGAGGTAGCCTCTATGAGAGCTGGGTTCAGGATGATTGGCAGGGACATCGGCGGGACGCCCACTTGCAGCGGAGAGGCGAGGGGCTGCAGGATGAGCGGAGACTGGCCCAGAGGCGGCGGCAGGGACTCGGGAGGACTCATCTTTGCTGGAGTGAGCATCGGAGGTGTTGAGGGAGGAACTGGAGATGATCTGTCTGATCCTGCACAGAGGAAAGAAAGCAGAAAAGTTCACAATTTTGACAATTTTCATTGAGAAAACATTTATTTTGATATACAATATTCTTCAAAAGTTTGGGGTCAGAAAGATTTTTTTTTAATAATAAATAAATGCTTTTATTCAGAAACTATGCATTGGTGTGACATTAAAAACTATTGTAAATAAATGCTGTTCTTTAGAATTTTATATCCGTTAGAGTGTCATAAATGTATCATTTTCCACATACCAAACTGCCAATTATTTAAAATAATTACTTTTTTTTTTAAAGAAGTCTTATGCTCACCAAGGCTGCATATAATTGTTTAATTATAGTTAAAAAAATAAAGTAAAAACAGTAATATTGTGAAATATTACTACAATTTGAAATAACTGATTTGTTTTGGAATATATTGTAAAATGTAATGTATTTCTGTGAGTCAAAGCTGAATTTTCAGCATCATTACTACAGTCTCCAGTGTCACGTGATCCTTCAGAAATTATTCTAATATGCTGATTTGCTGCTCAAGAAACATTTCTTGTCATCAATGTTGAATAAACTGAATTTTGTGCATCATTAGTTACATAATCAATTTTTGTGGAAACCATTATGTACTACCTTTCAAAAGTTTGGAATAAGAAAAGAAAGCTTAATGCTTTTATTCGGCAAGAAAGCATTACATTGATCAAATGTGCCAGTAAAGACATTAATAATATTACAAAAAAAATAACAAAATAAATCTATCATCTATCAAAAATATTAAGCAGTAAAAACATATTAATTTTTAAAAAAACTTGATTTTTTTTTTCTACATTGTTAATAATGACAACCATTATTGATACATGAATACTAATAATAATTGAGCACCCAATCATCATGATAGAATGATTTCTGAAGGATCATGTGACACTGAAGACTGGAGTAATGATGCTGGAAATTCAGTTTTGCATCACAGGAATAAATTACATTTTAAAATATGTTAAAATAGAAAACATTTATTTAAAATTTTAACAATATTTCAGAATATTACTGTTTATACTGTATTTTTGATTAAATAAATGTAGCTTTAGTGAAAAGTAAAGTAAACTTTTAGTGAAAACTATACCCATAGTAGCGTTATACCACCCACTCCTATTCAATATGTTAAATGTGTCTAAATGATGCTTACGATCACCGTCGGCACTAGGTGTGGGCGTATCCTGAGGTGACGCGGGTCTGCTGGGGATGTTTGGCACTGCGGGGGCAGCTGGCACTTGTGAGGGGGCTGGCACAGGGGGAGAGGCTGGGGTAACGGCAGCAGGCGGTGGGACAGGCTCCACAGGAACATTACACACAGATTCTGTACAAAAAAAAAAAAAACAGGATTTCAGCTAACCAAATCCAAACCTGTGTTGTACACGGTTGAACTAAAATGTTAAATGTGAGTATTGTGTTTATTGAGTGCTCAGTACCTGGAATGACAGCTTGTTTGAAGAGCTCCTCCTTCAGACGGGGCAGGAAACAGTCGATTCTCTCCCAGGTGATTTCCCACAAATCTGAGTAGCCTGTACGGGAGTCTGCGCTGTGAAAGATCCCTGCTGTGTCCATCACCAGCAGCATGTTCTTCAGAGACTCAGGGATGGCCTCCAGCTGTGCACCAAAGTTGCACACAGACTCATCAGCGCTCAGGATTTAATCACTTTTTTGCTGTAAATCTATGAACATTTTATCTAAGAGTGATTGGTAGCAAAATAACATATCACAATTTATTTCAGACAAGAACACGATTCACAATCTTATCACAATTCTTTTTCAAAACTGCACAGAACTTTTGAAGCTTTAATAAGAATCAATGTATATAAAAAATCATACAGTGAAGTATGATTTTTTTATATACATTGATTCTTATTAAAGCTTCAAAAGTTCTTCAGTCAAGAGCATTGAGTGATTTTTTTTGTTTGTCTTTTGTTGTTTGATTAATATTAATGCAGACATATTAGCAGCTGTTGTCACTTTAAGACCCAATGCACAAATCCAATATACTGCCACACATCTGAGTTTCTCCCAATTGTTTACGTTCACTTAAGACACAACTGTGTTTGCGTGAACCTTGAGTGTGGTTGACTAAAGCAATAAGCCCTGTGAAGCCGTGGTTTACAGTGAATTTCTAACAGTTAAGGGGCGTTAGGCACAACGCGAAGCGGACCCCCCCCGCGCTGTTATAAATTCACTGTAAACCACGGCTTCACAGGGCTTATTGCTTTTATAAAATGGTTATTCCATATACGTAGTAAGGTTTCACAGAATAAAACAAGAGCCAGTAGAGTGTAATGATATAAATAAAAACCGTATTCTTCCACCAAACAATGTAGTTCCTCAGAAACAGTTGTGGTTCCAACAAAGTGGTTGCCGAGCAACACACAGAAGTAAACAAAGGTGTATGTTTGTAGTGTAATTTACAACAGCTTCGAACGCGGCTCAACCAATCAGAATCAAGGACCGGAACTATCTGTTTTATAAAAAATATTGTTTGTTTTTGACAGTTTAGGTGCAATAAGATGTGAAAGAAATTTTGGCGGCATTTGTTAAATCTCATGTAGTTCCAAATGTATTTCTTTCTTATATGAAACAAAAGAAAATGGTAAAAAGAAATTTGAGCTGCTGTTTTCTGCACATTAAAACTGTCAAGCTTCAGAAAAAGAAAACGGGTATCAAAGTTTCATCAAATGCATTCGTGTGAGTTCTGCAGACTGCACTATTTTCCAAGTCAATACTACACCTTTGCTTGTGGAATACACTGAAATCTTAGTCATTGTTAATATAATACAGGTTTGAAATGACATGAAGGTAAAATGATGAGAACAGGCTGGGGTGTATAATTTCCTTTAATATCCCTTGCTATATTCCTCACTATCTTAGAGCATCTTACCAGAAGGTCGCTGGAGCCGGCGTGCATGTACTTGTCCATGAAGTCTAATATGGTGAGCCAGAGGGCAGCAAATGTGGGAAGAGAGAGCAGAGGAGAGAGATGCTGCAGGAACACCTGAGGAGACAAAAGACACTTACAATCACTCATTAAATACGGTTGAAGTTATTAGGATTAATAAGTGAAGAAGTCCAAGGCCAGACCTTAGAAAGCAGTGTGCAGGCCCTCATCCTGGTCTCCTCCATGCCTCCCACATCAGCTGGACTGACGTTATCTAGGAGTTTTGTCAGCAGAGGAAACATGACCTAAAAAAAGACAGAAATCACCATCATTTCTCAGTTATACATATTACAGTTTCGTAAAAATGTAAATGCATGTTAAACTAACACTATATAGCCAAACGGAACTAGTTTACCTTGTTGAAGCAGGACTCCCACTCCACTGCATCCAAAGTTTGTAGATCATGTACAAGAAGTGCCCTTTGTAGGTAGGTGAGAGCTTGCATGCGGACTTGCCTCCGTGCATCACAGCACAACCAAGCCATACCTACAAGGCCAAAACGCACAAGTTATAGAGCATCTCTGAACATCCACCTCCTTTAAAAGGACAGTTCACCCAAAAATGAAAATTCTATCATTTACTCTCTTACCTGTAAGACTTTCGTTCATCTTCACAACACAAATGAAGAGAATTGTAGTGAAATCTGAAAGATGTCCTTTCATTGACAGTCTACGCAACTACCACTTTGACACTTCACAAAGTTCATAAAGACATCGTAAAACTAATCTATATGAATTTAGTCAAAATTTTCAATGGAGAATCAATCAATCACTTTATATGATGAACAGACTTAATTTAGGTTTTTTTTAAGATTCATTTTTGGCATTTTTGGCTTTATCTGACAGGACAGTGGTGAGAGAGGAAGTGAAGTGGGAGAGAGTAGCACACTGGCGCTATATGTCGACGCACTGAGGCTATCGGCGCGGACTTAATTTAGGCTTTTATTCACATATAAACTTTAATCAATAAACACATCATATACAGTGATTGGATCTCTTCAGTTTCAATTCATATAGGTTAGTTTAACAATGGAAGCATCAAAGAGGCAGTTACGTAACTGTCAATGGAGGGACAGATATATTTAAGATTTCATTAAAAATGTCTTCATTTGTGTTTTGAAGATGAACAAAAGTCTTATGGGTTTGGAATGACATGAGGGTGAGTATGGCCGAATTTTCATTTGTGGGTGAACTCTTTAATCCCTTTAATGCATTCAATATAACATCAGATATAACAAATGAAATTATCACTTAGCTTACAACAAAAACTTTGTTATTCTAAGCATTTGTAATTGACACTGAGGCTTGCTAGTATGCTCTTTGGCTAGTCTCTGACCTTGAAGGAGAGGACACCAGCAGCTGGACCATAGTGTTTGAGAGTCTGCCTCGATCTTTCTGCCAGCATCCTCTAGATGGCGCTGTTCCTCTGCCCACGAGCTGTAGATGCCGGCTGCTCGCGTGTGCAGTGTATGCATCAGGTCTAACAACTATATGGGCAAACAGGCTGTTTTAATAATCACTGAACACTCAGGGGCATATCTGGTGTATTAAATGAATATTTGCTTTTCTAACAGACTCACTTTAATCTTATTAATAGGGACAATAGAAATTATTGTTTTACAACCACTACTGAGACATGACAGGTAAACAGGCAGAAAGAACATGACAAAGCACAAAAAATCATGCTATACATTTGATACTGTTCAGACATCATGATATTGCTTTTATGTGCACTATTCAGGTTATGAATATGAGGAAAGCATGCTTCCCCAGGCAAACATCACAAAGACATGTCGGGTCATATTCATACAGAAAAAAAGGCTATATTTGAATAATTAACATTTTTGTAATATGCCTTTTTAAATTACAATTGAGCATATTTCTATCAATATTTAATGGCATAAAAACCTCAGTCATTACTGTGATAGAGCAATAAAAATCATCTTGGTCAGAGATGATTATTTTTAACAGCAGTACAACATACTACTACGATAATCGGATTTTCCAAATGTACTTCACATATTTAAATAAATTTTTTTTTTTTTTTTTCATTACTGTAATAAAAAGGAGATTTTGTAAATAAGAAACTAAGAATTAGAAGGTGTGAAAATTAGTCATGAATAAAAAACAAATCATGAAAATAATGTCACAAAAATAGGCTTGATTTTCTTTAAGCAAAATATGGCAATATGTACAATAAATTAAATTCAGTAATAATATAATTGTATATATAAAAAATTATTGAAAACATTTAAAGATAAAAAATGAATACAAAGTTAGCCTTAAAGGGGAAAAAAATTACGGATAATCTTAATTACAATGCAACAGCAGCTTCTCAGTGAGATTCAGACAAATTTGTATTAATATCTAATAACAATGCAGTCAAAACTTAGTTTAATTAAACATTAGATATCTTTTCAGCTTTTTTTGTCAGCTTCTAAATTTTTACTTGAATACTTCATGCTGTTGTTAGAGACCTAAAAATGTACTTGTGTTTTTTTTTTATCATATTACTGCTTACTTTAAATCAATGTGTACTTAATTGTGAAATACTTGGACTATTGTTTTAATTGTTAATTAACTATTAATTTTGTTAATTCATTTTGTTATTTAATAATTCACGTTTAACTTTTTAAATGAAGCTCTGCTCCATAGCATTTTAGTTTTTGCTGTGGCATCAAAACTTATTTAAGAACTGTGAAATTGTACTGGTATTAGTATTGACAAGTAATATTTTAAAAGTTCTAAAATGAAACAAACCTAAATGAAACAAAATAATTTTTCTACTATAGTGTAGAGTTTCAAATGTGAAATGATCACATGGCTCTCCCCCACCGAGCAGATCGGCAAACATGACGATGGACAGATCTAGGAATTAGGGAAAGGGCTATTGTACTTACGTCCAGACTAACCTGAAAAGACACCGTGTGGTAACTGGCCGGCACGCCCTCGTCTTCCTCATCGTCGCTATGGGAACGGGCGGGCCGCTGACTGGACGCTTTGGTTCTCCGCGATGTGCCTTCCTTCTCGCGTGGCTTCTTTCGGAGCCGGCTGGATTTGGAGTCATATTTGTGGCTCTTTTTCTTCTCGTGGGTGCGGTACCCTGCGGAGGGCGTGGAAACAATCAACAGAGTGACTAACAAGGGAAATCAAATTAAGCTTTCAAATGCACGCCGCCCCATTCTCACAGCTGTCAAGCACGGTAAAAGCCTGCACCGCTTGATGAGAATGAATCACAGGTGCTGATTTTTTTAGCGCCCTTTTCTCAATGTGACTGCCCATCTTCACACCCTTTCATTTGCTGGTTAGAAGAAGCTGTCTCTGACAAATCTTGGTCAATTTTGGGATTGCAGTCAAAAATAGTGTTCTGTTTCCAGTGAAAGAAGAACAGAGCATATATCTACCATATCATTATCGCAGTACTGCGTCCATTAGATTTTCAAAACACAAAACTTTGATCTGCCTCCCTCAAAGTGAGCATGTAAGCCCCTGATGACAGCAGGTATCTTCCCATGTAAACAGAGGCCTCCAGCTCATGAAAAGGCCATGCCGATTGGCAGAGCAGAGCTACAGAGTGCTGAATGAGTCTTGACTAAGCCTACTGTAGATCGCCGACCACCCCGGATAGAAGAACTGAGAGACAGAGTGAAGGATAAACGGAGAGGGCACACAAGACAGTTGAATTGCCCCCCAAGTTAAATGACTCACCAATGGAGCACAGCTCAAGATACAGCACTAAAGAGCTTACAGGCACTGACACATCCATTTACAAAGCCACAGAAGTGAGGCAGACACTCTAATCCCCCAAGGAGTTAAACCTTCATAGATGAAGTTTAAATAAAATGTCCTCCAATAGGTTTGTTTGGAATGACAATTTCAGTGTTTGAAATGTAACTTGTACTATGGCAACACTGAATATTTTGTTAATGTGGCAACATGTAAACTGGAGCAATGGCTGTGTCATGTGGTTATGTAAAGATGATAATTCATATTCATTAGATAATAAATTTTTTTCACACAAGATGGGCAGGTTTCAGTGTCAATGATCACCATATTCAGCAATGAAAGTATACAAGAAATAGCCATTTCACATCGCATGCATAAGCAGGGGGCATTTTTACCTTCATAAGGGCATTTGATTTCTAACTGTATTAAATATATTTGTCAGCAACTTTAATTTAAAAAAATACACTACAGGGCTGTTACCAATCAAATAAAATCAGTATCAACAAAAGCCATCGTTTCACTGCAGTGGTGGCAATTTTTTAAAATTGCAATTGCATTAATAATGCTATGAGATGTTTATATATATATATATATATATATATATATATATATATATATAAAGCTAAAACCACCATTAAGTGGCAATATGTTACTGTCTTAAGTGAGTCTTTGAATCATTAATTCAAACAATAAGTTGAAAAGGGTTGATTCAATCAGGAATGAAGCAAGGGACTTTGTATGAATGGGTCATTGAATTATTCACTCAATCAATTTGATCAAAACCAAAACTCCAATTGTGCTGATATTTGTGAAAAACAGCACTCTTGCTTATGTGATATTGCTTAACTATATCATATGTTAGAAATTTAACAAGCATTAATACAGGGGAATTTTTTGATCTTGTATCTTGAATTTTAGGGAACTTTTATTCATTTCAGTGGCGTTTTTACCAAAAGCCCAAGTTAATTTCTGACTCTGGTACTTTGTTGTATAAGAGATACGTACCTCCATTAAGGCTAGTCTCCACAAACACTCGTATGGCTTTAACACAAAGTTCAAAGTTTTCTGGAGTGACATGGGCGGCATCGCGTACGATGAATGATAGCGAATCCACGCACTTGATGAGGGATTTGGTGTCATGCAGACCCATGTCCTGCCCAAGAGTTAAACTGTACTGGTTAATGAGAGGATAGGTCAGGGGCTTTGAACCTGGAGTCATTGCTGCCTTAGATCCATCCAGATCATCTTTACCCACCTGCCCAAAACAGAAAGTTATATGTCTATCCAAGTCAACATGCATAATAATGACAGGACATACACTGCCCTTAGTGAGGGTGGATCTGTCTCTAACACACTTCCTGTCTGGGGTTTTATGTGAACACTTACCACTAGCCAGCCCACATCCACATCGGTAGCTGAACGAGGTATTCTGGATTTGCCATGCTCGGTGTAAACCTCAGAGTCAGACGTATATCCCCGGTCAAGACTAACTTCACTCTGATGATATGAACTCAGTTCGCTATCTGACTGAGCACCTGGAACAAAAGGATTACACAAGATGAGCCCATCTGGAAAAGGACTTTAGGCCACACTCGACTGTGTCTTGAGGTGCACTAACAGACAAAATGGTTAGAAATGACCGATTCACCTGTGTCATTGTCTGGGTTGGTGGTGTTGGCAACCTGCAGGGCAGCCGGAGGTTTGATCCCAGCCCCGATGCACTCCAAAAGTGAAAAGAGCGTGTACCAGTCGTCAGTGCAGTGGATGTTGGCAGCATTGGTTTTAAGCAGCTCATGCAAGCCATAGGCCACCTCTCGACAGACTCTGGACAGGACGTGAGGCTTCATCATCAACAGCAAGCGAAGAGAGAGGAGAACCTGTGCAGAGAGGGAAGAAACCGCTTAGATGCCCGTTTGGCCCGCTTCCCACTTTAGAGTTTGTACTGTATGTGTCGAATGTGTGTACCTGTGAGCCTATGTCCTCTCTGCGCAATAAGCGGATGGCGAGTCTGAGCAATCCCACCACTGCTCTCTCCACCAGGAAGCAGCTCTCACTGGCATGGACGCATAACTGGTACAGATGATCCCGTACCGTTTGCCAAACACATGATACTCTGTCCCTGCAAACACACAGTCATCTGTCTATTAAAATCTACAAGCTGCCGTATCTTCGTCTGAGTCCATGGACTAGTAATTCTCAATGACGTAATGCAACGTGTTAATGAGTGCAGTACCTGTTTTCAAGAATAATACGTAGCAGCATCTCCAGACAAAAAGCAGCATCTTCTTCATCGTATGTTTCCTCATCAGGGGTCACCGAGATGAGAGCCTGGAAACATAAAAATTACATAACGAACAAACCTTTAAGTGATACTGTAAGTAATACACTAAAGAAAGAAAATGGTTTTGTTCTTGTATACACCCAGCCTTTCTAAGTGGACCTCACCTTCATGAGTTCCTGTAAAGACTCCAATTGCAGAAACTTGCTTTCGGTAATCAGCTTTTCTGGGTCACAGTGCTGACGTGAAGAAAGAAGAAATGTGAGAAAATTATTTTATTCATGTAGGCCAGCATATTTTTCAGATGGAGTAATGATTCAGACCGACTTCTTACCGCAATGCCTTTTGTAAGTGAATGTGTGTTCTGTACCTTTATGCAGAGCAGGGCAGCTTGTTTGGCCTCCTGGTTCTCAGTGGAGGGGCCTCTGAGCCCAGACTGTTCACTCAATGTTAACCAGCTCACAAAACTCAATACAGCCGACTCACCCCTGATAGAAGTACAGCAGTAGAAAAGAATAGATTAATTTAACTAATTCATCCAGGACCTTCAGGCACATCACAAAAGAGCTGTTTTAGATTTAGATTAAAAATCAAATTGATCTGAAAATGACAAATGACTGTGTGGGTTAAACACACATTTCCAAAAGACTCGTCAAGATTTGGGCTTTTTTAGATTTCCAGCAAGATTTAGATATCCTGATTAGGTGGATTACAATTTGACACAAATTATGATATTTCACAGATCACGATCAACCTTATTGTTCTTATAAGATTTAAATTAATCTATTAGGGCATCACACAAACATCAAACTGGCTGATTTTCACTTTTAAAGTGTAAACACTAACAAGCCTAAAGTGAAACACGTTCATCGACTACATAGCATACCCAATCTCTGCAGCATTATGGTACATTATGGTTTGGTGAAGAAACACTAATAAAACCGAGCAATACTAATAATATGCATCTTTACAAATATTTTCAATGTTTTAGTACCTTGTAGAATCAAATGCATTACTTGTGTGGCCAAATGTGCATATAAGCAATAAAAAAATGCCACATTTCACAAAACAAATGTGAGAATGCTTTCAACATGTCTGTCAAAATAAGTTAAAAAGTGTATATATTACTGCACTAGAATTCACAGGTATAATAACTATGTAATAACTGTGTATTAACTATGTAATACCTATGTGATAACTAAAATAAACAATGCATTATATAATGCAACAGATGAGGATAACAGATCTTTAGAGCCATAGTGTTTTTAATGTCGATCACTAAAAGCAGCTTGTCTGAAGAACCTGGAAGCATGTGTGTATATTTAAAAAAAGCTGAAGTACTTCCAAAGATTATCTTCAATATACCTGTTTGATGGTGTCTCTTCACGTTGTAAGGAAATCTTCTCATTAGGGTCCAAAAAGTCCTCAACCTTCAAACAAGAATGACATATTTTCTCAAATGTGACAGTAGGTGGCACTATTGCCTGATTTAAATAGGACTACCTTCTCCTAAGCATGCAAGTGTTTGTTCGGGGATTTAAAGTGTTATGTTGGCACTCCCATCTCACCTCAACCATGGACTTGGGTAAGAGCTCAGCCCTAAAAAGCTGCAGCATGGAGTCCATGATGTTCTTCCATCCTTCTCGTAAAATGTCACCATGACGATGGGCCAGGCTGAACATGGTCTTGGCAGCAACTTGAGCCTTCCTGTTACTGCCAAACACAGTGGGCAGGTTCTCTACCGACTAAAGGCACACAAATCCCAATCAGATCTGTTCACTCACGACTTAAAGCTGCTGCAGGAGACTGAATGCATCTGATCAGGATGCTTTAGGTCTTACCTCAGAGCTCAGAGTAGTAAACTTGCAGAGTGAAATGATCAAGTTATCAAAGACATCACTGAAGCCATAATGTGCAGAGATCATGGCACATTTCCTGAAAGAAAGAAAAAGGAGTGTGGCATCTTCAGCAAAATCGTTTGTAGAAACAAAACTCTTGCAATCATTAAACCCAGTTTAGTATTGATTTAAAGGGGTCATATGACGTTGCTAAAAAAGAACATTATTTTGTGTATTTGGTGTAATGAAATGTGTTTATGCAGTTTAAGGTAAAAAAAAAACATTATTTTTCACATACTGTACATTATTGTTTCTCCTCTATGCCCCGCCTTTCTGAAACACGTCGATTTTTACAAAGCTCATCGGTCTGAAAAGCGAGGTGTGCTCTGATTGGCCAGCTATCCGGCGCGTTGTGATTGGCTGAATACCTCAAGCGTGTGACGGAAAAAAACAGTAAAACCCATTATAAATTAGGCATTTGTAGCATCCAGTGGGGACGTAATTACTGATTATAATGACTTATACTGTCTTTTTACGCGTTGCGTTGCATCGCACCGCGTAAACAAAACAATGTCTGCATTTGTGATCGGAGAAATGACAAACAACAAGCGCTACTCTACACTGCTCAAAACTCGCGTTTGAATCGTCTGTGGCAAATCCTTTAAATATGAAAACGTACTTAAAGGCTGTGAGTCAGCATTATTTGTCAGAAAACCGACATTCTCCCAGGAAATGGAAAGTCCTCGTCCTCCATAAAATGCGTTGCACACACACAAATATATGGGTTAAACTGTTCTGGAACAGTGTTGTAAATACAACTTAACCACTGATTATTAGTCGTGTCCTCTTTTGGAATGCCAAACAAAGTAGTTTCGCTTTCACAACGAAACACACAGCGTCTCCACAACAAACAAGTTGTGTCCTCTTTTGGAAGGCCAAACAAAGTAGTTTCGCTTTCACAACGAAACACACAGCGTCTCCACAACATGGCGGCGGCGGCGGCAACAACACTACTACTACAGCGAGAATCAAAGTTACGCCTTCTTTCTTTGCGTATACATTTGATTACAGATTACAGTCTCTCAAACCCAAAGAGATATTCTTTATAAAAGTTAAGACTCGTCCACGCCCTCCTAAAATGCCCTCGTTTAAACACGCCCCCACATGTCTACGTCACTGTGTGGGCGTGTTTAAACGAGGCATTTTAGGAGGGTGTGGACGAGCCTTAACTTTTATAAAGAATATCTCATTGGGTTTGAAACTTTAGTCTTTGCAACTTTAGGGATCTTATCTATTCACAAACAGCTTGTAACACTCCAAAGAGAAAGGAAAACTTGAAATCGCATCATAATGAACCCTTTAAACGCTCTGTGCAAAACCAGTCTACCAATCTGCAGGTCTTACCTGAACCCAGCGATGGCTTTCTGAATGATAGTGTCATCTAGGCTCTTGTCAAAAACGTAGGAGAGGGCAGCAATGGTGGGTCCCCAGGTCATGGTGAAGAGGTCGCGGTCGTAACTGCTTTCAGAGACATGCAGGAATATCCCTTCAGACGAGGCTCCTCTGTGCAGCAGAACACTCCACACATAGTTCTCCTTCACCAGCCCAGTTTGCTCATCAGGCATCACAATCTCCTCGTTCCTGCAGGACCACATACATATATTTCGGCTTATCCCATCTGAGCCATTGTATACATCAATATATCCATACACTTAAAGACCAGAGACATGAGGTTTATAACAGAGATAATAAACAGAAGAGCTCATCAAGAAGGACTTTTTCAGCTGTTCAGATTGGTACTTGTTCTTATAATAGGACGCATTAAATTGATCAATAATTAAAGTAAAGATTCTGTTACAAATAGTTACATTGTTGCTGATCTCATAAGAAATTTTTAATTATATTAGAATGATTTCTGAAGGATCATGTGGCACTGAAGACTGGAGTAATAATGCTGAAAATTCAGCTTTGCATCACAGGAATAAATTACCTTTAAAATATATTCAAATCAAAAACAGTTATTTTAAATGGTAATAATATTTCACAGAATTACTGTTTTTATTGTATTTTTTGATTATATAATGCAGTCTTGTTTAGTGGAAGAGACCTCTTTTCAGTAATATTTTAAAAAATCTTACTCTTACTTACACCAAACTTTTGAAAGGTAGTAATTTTAGCATGTAAAATCAAATATTTTATTATTATTCATTTGTAATAATACTTGGCAATTGTACAGCAATACATTTATTAGCTCATAAACTTTTGCTGCCAAACAGTCTCACAAATCTCTAAAAAACTAACACACTACATGTCAGCCAGACAGATTACTGTACTTTAGTGCCAAATTTATATCAGAATTTGCAACAAAATTCAATACAAAAAAAATCAAATGTTAATTTTGTGAGCCATTTGTACACTATCAACAGTCAGTGGGTCATCCGTGTTGTTGAGCCCTAACATTCTGAATGTGGTTTTATTAGCCTGAAGTTCACAAAAACGTTTATTGTATGTCAAATTACCAGTTATATTTTATATAATCATATTACAAGTGTTCAATAAGTAAGAGATAATGAAAACTATATATGTGAGCACTAAAGCAATCACTAACTTGATGGCATTGTAGATGTCTTCCAGCATGTCTTGATCGAAGTCATTTCCTCCATTCACACCTTTGAGATTCTTCTTGAATTGCTAGACAAATAAAACAAAACAACAAACAGGAGGAGGAAACTGATTAAAATGCCTTCATTCCATCCAATTACAGCGACATCCTCCGACTATCACCTTTCAAATCCAATAATTGGTCTTGGTTTATTACTGCTGGTGCCACTTAATAGGTGTTAGTGTTAAGCAGGCTGGTCTAAGGCCAACCTCAGCTCAAATAAACACACAGACGTCCGCTGCTGAGTGATGGCGTTAGGCCACTGTTTTACTGCATACTTTCTTAATGGCAGGTAAAGCAAGGGAAACCTGAGCTGCCCCACGAGAGAGGGATGAACAGAAGGAGAAATAAACAGAGGAGTAAACAGAGGGTCTTTCCAGGACTGCATTTTCCATGGCTGGAGAGCTGTAGCAGACGCACACACGCTAGCTGACACAGAGACAAGACAGCTGGACGCGCCGTCTGCCAAAAGCCCAGTCCCGCCTCGTCTCCTGCTGCTCGCCTTTCACTTCGCCGCCGCTTATCCCCTCTGTGCTCAGACTGAATACCTGCTGATTACCATTCCCACTGCTCCCTGTATTCCTTTACAACACCAGTGCGCTTTTAGCAGGAAGATCTGTGTGATCATCTGTTTAAATGGATCTGGTGCTAATGCATGGAAAACTCAAGGTGTCTGTGGGCGCCGATGAAAAGATGCCACCAGCCGCAGCCACGTATCTAAGGGTGAATCTCATGAAAACATGTCCAGGTCACATTTCACACCAAAACAAAAAAGGATTTATTATTCATTTAATTGATTTTTTCTTTTTTCTTTTGCCTGTGTTTTAAGCCTATTTTTAGAACCATGAAGACGAAAATCAAGCATATTTCCATCAATTCTTTTTGTATTTCCCATTATTATCATTACTGTAATACAGTAATTCAATACTCATTACTTAATATTTTCTATACATAATTATAGTACTGTAAAATCATTCCTAAACAACAAATACAATACATATATGTATACAACACACGCACGTATACACACACAGTGTTCAAAGGTTTGGGGTTGGTAAGATTTCTTTCATGCTTTTAAAAAAATATTAATTGTGCTTTTAAAAGTCTCTTAAGCTCACATGTTATTTGATTTAAAATACAGTAAAAATTTAATATTGTGAAATATTATTACAATTTAAAACATGTTTTCTATTTTAAGATATTTTAAAATGCAATATATTTATCCGCATCATTACTCCAGTCTTCAGTGTCGTGTGACAATGTTTCCTTCAAAAATCATTTACTATTTGAAACAAAATTTTTTTGTAATATTCTTCTTTTCATATTTCTGCACTGTCATTTCTGATCCCCAAACATTTCAAAAAGTAGTGCATATATTTTTTCACATTTAGGTAATCAGAATAAATTATTATTATTTTTTTTTTAATTAATTAATTAATTAATTAACTTATTTTATTTATTTATTTATTTTATTATGGTAATGACAACAGGATTATTGTATTACAATAATGACATTTGCTTAACTGTCAATGTCACAATGCAAAAAAATCATTGTAACTGATCTTTTTTTGCTTTTGGTGTAAAACATTATTTTGTTTTATTGGGTCCCATGAGATTCACCAGTAGTTTCTTATTGTAATACATTTGAGAGTTATAGAACTTTAGTTTCGGTGAAGCATGATAGATAAACATGGTTAAGCGTAATATACAACAACAACAAAAAGCAAAAATTGCTTTGAAATCAATAATATGTTTGTAAATGTGCGACTGCTGTGGCTGAGCTTAAAGCTCCACTAAATCGAGGCCAGTTGTTTGAAGCACGTAAAAGTGAGACATGGCTACATAACAGTAATCTAGAGAGATTGTTTCATAACATACTTGTATAAATAACACGTAATACACTTATCTTAAACTGTCAAGTCATAGAGCTGAAACTGATCTCTCAGAAAGGGATTGCACGTGTGGCCCTAAACATGTGAATGACTTTTGGATGTCCATGTGGTTAACAGGAACATGTGTGGCTCACCTCCAACGTCATGGGGATGTTCTGCTTTCGTACGTTATGGTTGTGCTGATCGGTGTTTAGCATGATGACTGCATAAGCCAGGGCGAAGCCAGCGTCGTTTGACTGGAAGGGATTACCGTTCACTTTCTGCACACAAAAGAACAAGGCCATACAATTGACTGCGAGCGCAATAATAGCATCATCAAATCACCTAATATGTACGCTCATCTTTACAGGAGCGTTTTGAAGATCATTCGCCACTAGAAAAACATAAAAGGGCACAGTAATTCCTCCGGGATCTCCTACTAGTGTAAATGTCAGACACTGAATCCATTCCAGTTTCGATACATCGCTGCTTCGGGGAGGGCACAAACCCGTGTCTACGTAGTGATTGAGAATGGCGCCTAAGAAAAGAAATTTCTACGAATACTTTCCAGGTCACCCGCAGAGAGCTGCCTTTAATATGCAGTAAGTGAGCGTGTTCGAAATGTCCTCGGATCGCCTGAGCTGCTTTCTGCAGGCCAGATGGATGTGTCTCACTTCCCAGTGCAACATTTTCCTCTTCCCCGATTACCTGCGTGACTAATGACCCCGTCCTTGATCCCGAGCGAACTGCTGTTCCGCTGGCCCTAATTACCTGATGATGGGGCCAGTTGGTGGCCAGGATTGCCTTGGAGTGTGGTAATGGAAGAACTGTAAGAATGCTTGTGTCTGTGACTGCAGCAAACCTACAACCTATTTAAAGAGTATATGTGTGTGTTCCCGCTCGAGTGTATATATATTCATGTCAGTCCTTGCCAGTCCGTGCTTGTGTGTGTGTGTGTGTGTGTGTGTGTGTGTGTGGCAGCTGACTTACTTGCCAGTTGTCAGTGAAGGTTTCCAAGAGCCGATGAATGACAGGCGCTTCGCCAGGAAGACGGAATGCCTCCAGATACAAGCGGAGCGCCTC
>NW_015662039.1:1086774-1103938 GCF_001515625.1 Sinocyclocheilus rhinocerous
CTCTCTTTCCTTTCATGGATGCCAGCTAATCACAAAAGCGTGCCTTAGATGTGGAGAAAGTGTGTGTGTGTGTGTGTGTGTGTGTGTGTGTGTGTGTGTGTGGCAGCTGACTTACTTGCCAGTTGTCAGTGAAGGTTTCCAAGAGCCGATGAATGACAGGCGCTTCGCCAGGAAGACGGAATGCCTCCAGATACAAGCGGAGCGCCTCGTCTATGCGCAGGCCCTGGAAGGTGAACGTGCTGAGGAAGAGATAGAGATGGCCTTAAAATAACTTTAAGGTATAATTATCTCAAGCTCCATACTGACAGCTACTTTGAGCCTGATAGTAATCATGAGCGAGAATAACATCTATAGCTAAAGGATCACGTCCAATTTTCAGGTATTAGACTCAGACAAGAAGTTGGAAAAACAAGAAGTTGGTGTTGACGAATGTTAACACCACAACCATCTCAACTACTTGATTTAATGGTCCTACCAACTCACTTTAAGCCTGATTTAATGGTCCTCCCAACTCACTTTAAGCCTGATTTAATGGTCCTCCCAACTCACTTTAACCCTGTAATAACTCTATTTATTTATTTTTTAGGACCATGACCATATTTATATATACACATACATATATACACTTATTATGTTACAAAAAAAAAGCATAAATTAAATCTGTACATCACATAAAATTATTTCTTCAGAAGGCCTGGATTAAACCGCTTGACTCATATGGATGTCTTTATGAACTTTTTGAAGCTTGAAAGTTGCATGGACTTTCAGTGGAGAGACAGAAGTTTCTCAGGTTTCATTACAAATACCTTCATTTGTGAAGATGAAAAAGTCTTTGGAACTACATGAGGGCGAGGGTTTTTCTTTCAAGGATGAGATTTTTAGGGAACTATGCCTTTAAATATTCAGTGGTTATTCTCATTTGATTTTTAATACTGTAATAGAGTACATTTTATTCCACATTATTATAAGAAATTAATTTTTCTGTTAACGCTTTAGTTTAGGGACCAATTCTCACTATTAACTAGTTGCTTATTAACATGCCTATTATTAACATTGGCTTTTTATTAGTACTTATAAAGCACATATTCTGCATGACCATATTCTACATCCCTAATCCTACCCAATACCTAAACTTAACAAATACCTTACTATTAGTAAGCAGCAAATTAGGAGTTTGTTGAAGCAAAAGTCGTAGTTAGTGGTTTGTTAGTAGCGAGAATTAGACCTTAAAATAAAGTGTGACCATTTTTCTTAAAGGGGTCATATGATGCGATTTCAAGTTTTCCTTTCTCTTTGGAGTGTTACAAGCTGATTGTGCATAGATAAGATCCCTGAAGTTGCAAAGACTAAAGTCTCAAAACCAAAGAGATATTCTTTATCAAAGAAACGAAGCGTTTGAGAGAGGCGGGGCATAGAGGACCTACAATAATGTACAGTATTTGAAAAATAATGTGTTTTTTGAACATTAAAGCATGTCAACATATTCTGTTACACCAAATACACCAAATAATGATTTTTAAAAAAGCATCATATGACCCCTTTAAAGTAATCCTAAAATGGGTTTCATTGCTTTTAAACAGAACATAATTTCTTTTTTCTTAACATTTCTTCACTATTTTCAACAACTGTAGTAACAAACTAAATCTCCGACTGATGCTTTTGAGTTGGCAATATGCAGCATACCAAAAAACATGTTATAAAGAGGAGGTTTACTTGACAAAACTGTCGAGCAAGTCAGTGTTCCTGCGGTCACTGATAAACTCTCCGATCATCTTCTTGTCCAGGCGGGGATTTTCTCTCAGCCACTGGGCCACTTCATTATTGTCCATGGGGCTGCTGAGCAGGCCTTTCTCCTGCAGGATCTGAATGCCCTTCTTGGGCTTCTGATTGAACTGCTCTGTACCCGTGATCAGAAGCTTTGAAGTATGAAGAAAACATGTAATTTTAGTACAAATTTGAAGGTTTTAATATTCACAAAGCAAATAACTGCACATGAACAGCTCACCTTCTTCTTGTTCTTGATCTCTAAAAGTTCCTGAGAGTCTGGAAGACAGCTGGTGAAGCGATGAGGCTTCTTCAAGCTTTTCTTCTCTGCAGGATTAAGACAAAGCAGCATTTGATTACTTTAAATCCCTGAATGTTTATTGCAAATCAGTGAGTATTTTGTCTTGGTTGTTTGTTGCATTTCACAGGCAAAACATCAGTAAAGTACCCGTGTCTGTCTCCTCCTGGTCCTGTCTACCTAATCTCATCTTCTCTGCCATCAGATGACCACTGGTGGGAGGACAGGCAGTCCTCGTGTCTGACACTACAGCATTCTGCCCATTAGAACTGGGTGCAGATTTGCCAGCCTCTGTATGTAGTGAACAAAGGAAGAAGAGTTTGCCATTATGAGAAACAAAAAAAGCGAATTCCTTTTTTTACATTTGTTACATCGCTTCTGTTAGTGTCTCTCTGGGATTCTTGATTCTGCCCACCTGTTGTTGAATCTGTGATTGTATTGACCGAACTGTCTCCTCCTACTGTCGTTGATTCTGACTGGTCCTGCTGTGCAGCACTGTTGAGCACTTTGGCCTGACAATGAGCCTCTGTGCTGTCAATCACTGTCAGTAGGGCTTCGAGTGACAGGAGATGGGTTGTGTAGAGCTGCCCAGACACTGGAAAGGCATTCTGGAGTACAAAAGCACTATTAATCAACTTCATCATAATGTCAGAAACGTTCAGGAATTTCAATTAGAGGTGAAACCTCTTCTGTAAAAAATAATAATGGTAATAAAAAAATAAATACAAATAAAAAAAATGTCAGTGTAATTCATTTTGCTAAAGCATGTATAGCCTAATCCCTGTAGCAATGTGCTTGTAAAAAGGATTCTTTAAAAAATTAAAATTGGCAATGCAATCATCAGCCCATGGCAATTTAACTGCTTAAATGCTGAAATTGTTATGAACGAGGAGCACAGAATCATAATACAAAGCTGGGTTATTATAGTTTTTTTATGGTTTTAGTTACTATAAATAAAATAACTATTAATAAAAACATTTCTCATAAAAAAAACAGATATATATAATATATATTTTTAATTATAATAGTAGTCTTAATGTTATTAAAATAACACTGATACAAAATCGAATACAAAAGTGTATTTTCCACAATTGATACATTTTCAATCCATTATGTCATTATGTGAATTTTTTTTTTTTACTTTGTGTAGCTCACAAAATATTTATCAAAAGGTAATGCAATTAAACTTTACATAACTAGAGGCACCAAATAGTATCCAAGGACTATTTTCAAACTCTAGATCCACTTCTTTCTCACTAGTCCCTGAGTTGGAGTCACTCACCTTAGACAGCAGTTTGGTGAGGTCCTCAAACAGGTTGGAGCAGTAAAAGTCACTGTCGTAATTTATATAGAGCTCTGTGACAAAGCTGGGGATTCTCCAGAGCTGCACGATGGCCTCCAAAGCCATCTCCTTCATCTCATAGGGCATTTTAGGGTTCTCTGAGGTAATGATGTCCATTAGCTTCTTCAGGTACATCTGTGGAGACATACAAAGAGTGACTTCTTGCATCTAAGATGACTTGTACCACAGGAAGATCATAGTTCAGTCACGTACCTCAAGCTGAAACTTCAGATGTTCTCGCATGCTTTCAAAGAGAAGAAAACACACGCGTATGGAGGCGGCATACAGATTCATTCGGTCCACGCTCAACAACTACAAAGAGACACAGAGAATATTTACTACAGCTGAAAACATCAGAGAAATGCACAAGTTAGATTAGAGAAGAACAAAGTTTCACCTGTGTGAGGTGCCTACAGAGCTCATCTTTGACAAGACAGAGCAATGACTGGTAGGGGGCGATGTGTGCGGCTTCTAGGGCCACGTTTAACAGCTGGAGGCCCATATGCATCATCACATCGGAGTTATGGCGGTCATGTGGGTTGGTGAGAGAGATGAGGAACCGGAAGAGCTCTCTCAGGCACGGGAGACCATACGGGATTAGAGCAGCACCTGGAGAAACACAAAGGTACCAATTGGTGTGAAGCCATTTTGACATCAGGCCTTTGACGTAAATTTTGGATACACTATTCCTCTTACCCTCTTTCTGGGTGGACTGTGTAAAGCGCACACCTCTCGGGTTCACGTAGTCCATGTCGTGAACTGATGCCGAATCCGACTGATCAGCCAGCAAGTCTCGGTCTTCCAGGACTTCAGGAATGGACTCGACTGAGGCCGACTGGGCACGCTCCACTTCCCTGCCCTCAGACTGATGACACAGTGCACCATACCATCAAACTCGGAACACATGCACTTGTATTTTCTATTGTTAGTTAGTTAACTAATGTAGTGGAACCTTATTGTAAAGCGTTAACAAGATTTCTATGTCAAATAAATGCTTTTATTTTTAACATTATTTTAAATTATAATAATATTTTACAATATAACTGAAAATGTGATCAAGTAAAGGCAGCCTTGGAGAGCATAAGAGGCTTCTTTCAAAAACACTTAAAAAAAATCTTACAGACCCAAACTTTAATTAGTAATGTAAATGAAAATGACTTAAAAACACAAGCTGGATCTAACTGACTTATGTTGGTATACCTGAAAGGTTGTTGGTGAGGGTGCTGGACTGGCCTGGATCCATCTGTCCTGAGGGACTGCGTACCATGTGACGAGGGGGGCGGGGAGAACGCTTCTGTTTCTTCCACTTGGACGACTCGCTCATTCCCCCGGCTCTCATCTTTAGCTTCAAAACAAACACAGACTTGTTAAATCAAGCCAAACGCTGCAGTTCACTGCACAAAAGAACCAGGCAGGAGCGCAAGGCGAAAACAATCTCATGACACCTCAAATTATCATAAAAAACAATGCCACCACTCAAAAAGATGCATAAGCACACACGTAGTCATGTCATTTTATAAAAAAAACTCTTGGGTCTTTATGTATGTTGAGGTGATTGTGTTCACTTTTATCAGTATATAAATGTTTAAATCAGCAAAACTAATGTGATTTACATACAGGATGTTATTATTTGTATAGCGATGAGAAGCAATAAAAATGGTACCAGTTACTTAATCACATTAATGTTTCTTTTATTATTTTTGAAGAAACATCTGACAGTAGTGCACCCTCACACACAGAACATGATGTGATTCTAGAGAAAGATTTTTTTCTTTCTTTCTTTTTGTTTGCCCATTTTTTAGGCAAAAATGTTGTTTAAGAATATATTTACCCCCATTTCCAAAATTCTAGTAGTAAAATTATTTTCAACTGATGTTTCTACAGTAACAAAACACATTTGTGGTAATAATGGCTTTTGAAAACCGAGTTTGTCAGCATAGTGTTTTCACATTCAATTCAGATTGCAAGCTCACAACTCAGCTACCCATTCATTCTCCTATAGGGAATTTTAAAAAGTCTTCAAAGCAAACAAATATTGAAAATTGGACAAGTCAAAGGTAAAGGACTGTGTATTTAAAGGGGTCATAGGATGCTACATGCCCTTTTACAAGTTGTTTGAACTGAAATGTGTGTTGGCAGTGTGTGTACACAACCACCCTATAATGATAAAAATCCACCCAGTGTTTTTTTTTTTAATCTACTAAAATCTTTACCCCTTTCTCAAATCGAGCCGATCTCAGATGCCTGTCTAGCTGTTTTTGACAGGGTAAAAAAGGTGTTTTTTACACTACCATTGAGAAATTTTAACCAAACTATGTTACAGACTTTTTATTAAGAGCCTAAAGAATCATATCAACTTGTGGAAAATGGGCATCCTATGACCCCTTTAATGGCTTTAATTTGGAAAGAACTAGAATCCCATAAAGAAGGGCTGCCAGATTAATTGTATTTTATTCATGATCACAATTTCTGCTTTTCTCAATTAATTTAATATAATCATCTGTAATATTTGCCCACTGGTTATTTATGCTGAAAAAGCTTTTTTTTTTTTTTTACATTTCCTTTCTCCTGAATTAGTAACAAGCCTCCACAAGCTTTCATGCTTGTGGTTGCCAGATGTCAAGAGTTTAAATTCCCTAATCAAAGCTTCTCTATTAAATGGATACATTTTCTGCCCAGTGTTTTACTTAATCTTTCCAAGCTGGCAACCTTGTGCACATGCTCTCTCCACACTGGGTGCTGAATAAATGCACTTACGCAACATCTGTGCCACAAAATAATGTGTGTTGTTTAAATAGAAAAAAACTTTAACAATTTGGAATTATTGTAATTAACAAAAGGAGTTTAACTGCTTTTTAGAAAACCTTCCTGAAGGTTTTACAGTTTTTCATATAATATAGACTGTTAATGTAGATGATAAATATAATAAATCAGCAAACTAGAGAAAGGTAAATTTATTCTCTTGATTTATGCTTATGTGAAGGTGCAATAATTCTAAAAAAAATTTTTTTTAAGAAATTCTCAAATGTGAAGGATTATAATTCGATTATCAATTTATCCATTATTGTGCAGAATTATCTGATTGATGATTTCTTTAAAGAAGCATGGGTAACATAGTTACAACAAAACCATATACCATCAATGAACAAACTCACAGTTCACAGTAAGTCTTTCTTTATAGCATATTGTTAAAAAACAACTCCCCTATGGAGAAATGAATGGGATTATTACTTCCAGAACCTGATTATTGCACTCTATTGTGGTGCAGGAAACGGTCTAGCATTTTAGTCTGGTTTTTCATATGCATTAGCAGAAGAATGCAGTTAAATGCGTTTTTAATTCAAATACATTAAAAACAAACTGAAACAGTATCAAAAAAACATCTAATGCTTGTCTCAGCTTGTTTCACTAGCTTTCAAGAAACACTGTATTCAATGAATTCTAACATCAACATGAGACCAAAAAAGTAACAAAGAACTTCAACCTAGACCTGTTATACTGTCAAAACACTGTCATAGGTTAAATACATGGGGGTTGTACAAGGTTAAAGTGAGTCTGATCTCTTCTTCCTTACCTGCACTCGTTTGTTTTTCCATAAGATATTGTAAGCCTCAGGAGAGAAGGGGCAGGCCCCGGGATTAGTGATGGACTTGTCACAAGCTCAGAGGGAGACGCATGACATGGGAGCACATAGAACTTCATGCATGGGGTGTACATGGGAGAAATCGACACGCATACCAGGATGACATCCATGCACACACATTCATTATCAGGAACTCAATAACACGCTCATTCAACGACATTAACCCGATGCATCTCTGAGAGGAAACGGGGGAAGTAGCACCTCAGCATACGTTACAAACAAACACCTATTAATTGGGGAGACTAACCAAGGATAAAAAATAATAGGTGCAATAAACAGACCAGGAACACACAGAGCATGCAAAATCGCAGGCAAATAGGATTTCTGGTCTTTAAAGAATAAAACAAAAAAAAACCACTCGAATGAATATAAATTCAAATACAGAAAGTAACATTCAAATGAAACTATGGAACCAAAATGAACATATGAAAATAAAAGTCCTGATGTGGTTTCACCTCAACTCAGTGTATTTGCATAAAGTATAAAGCTGGACCTAAACTACAGGTATGTTACATAGTTTACCCATGACTGTTCATCTAATATTCTTTCTTTAGAATGAGACATCTCTCTAAATTCACTTCATACTCATTTGAAGTATTATTTACAAACCCTAATATTTCCATATTCAAAAAACATTGTTTAACAATCCATAGAAATAGCTACTTGCACATTTCCGGGGTTTTTTTTTTTTGAAGGGATGATTTGGGTCTAGAACAAGTTAAGCTTCATTGACAGCATCTGTGGCACAACGTCAGTTACCACAGACCAAGGGTTCCCCAAGTTTTTTGCCAGCCAAACCCCTTTGACAAAAGATTTTCTTCAAGCACCTCCTGAGATTTTAAGGTAATAATAATTTAACAACACATTTGCATGACATGCACAGAAACATAACATTTTGTCTTTGTAAATGTTTAGATTTTTTTTTTTATATATTTTTACTATTTTTAATTTTTATAATTATTACTTTTAAATTGCTTATTTAAAGTAAAGGGCTGCATGATTTGGTAGGGAAAAAAATTACTGGGATTAATTTGGAATGTACTGCAAATTGAACTGCGATATGATAAATGTTTCATAAAAAACATCTTATGAACTCCTGTTTTAAAAGCACAAAATTCTTAACTACTTTTTATCTGTGAATAGTAATAGTAAAATTATATTCAATTTTCAAGCAATTTTGTCAGTTTAGGTAATACAAAGTTTCGTCTTGAAAAATTACTGCGATTAATTTGGAATGTACTGCAAATTGAACTGCGATATGATAAATGTTTCATATCATATGTTTCATCTTATGAACTCCTGTTTTAAAAGCACAAAATTCTTAACTACTTTTTATCTGTGAATAGTAATAGTAAAATTATATTCAATTTTCAAGCAATTTTGTCAGTTTAGGTAATACAAAGTTTCGTCTTGAAACTTGAATAGAAGCATTTTGAACAAGAAGAAATTACATGCCACAGATGTTGTCAAAATAGCTGAAATTGTATTGGATTGAGATTATCCCTATAAAAAGATGATGAGAACTCATTTTTGTTGGTATGATAAATGGCTGCTTTTATTCCTTAGCGAATCTCCCCACCATGCATTCAAACATAAAGCCATGCGTCCCGGCGTATTTAAATGCACTAGCTGCAACCCAATAAAAACTGCTGTTTTAATGCATGTAAATGTGCTATACCCTCTCTAAGCCCGTCTGATTGGTGTATCTAGGCTGATCTGCATAAATAAAATCCTGTGTGTCCAGAATACAGCCTGGGATCTGCGAGTTGGAACAGGCAAATGGGCACAGGATGAACTCGACAACAAAAATCAGGTATGAAAAGACAGGAGAAGAGAGAATCTTTGATCCCTAAACAACTGAGATGAAAAGAAGCAAAGGTCTTTCCAATACAGAACCAACTGTGATTGGAAAACACAGTTAACTCTCACTACATACTATTTTCCATCTCCTGACCTGATGGATGACACACACACAGGTATAATAATTATGCAACAGCTACTGACCTCACTTATGGTTAGGGAGACCTCTACGTAACAAAGCTCATAAAGTAAATGAGAAATGAGGAAGGCAGATGGGAAACAGGTGTAAAGGGTCTGGAGGGAGAATGAAGATCTGGGGAGGATTTTATATTTACCTTCTTCATGTTAGTGCCCACATAACTCTTGGCCTCCTCTTTGAACTGTGGCAATCTGAAAAACAAATATTACAATATTACTGCATGCATTTATGGCGACACTTTTTTATGAGTGTTATAGAGGTGAAGAGTGACATTTTTGAACTACTACTAGCACAAATACAGAACCACAATCTGTGTAAGTGGCCCAACTGGGTGTGACATAATATTGAACCAACTGCATGAGTTTGGGATGAAACCGTGTTTGTCTGACCAAAGACAGAGAGTTGTTATTTTCACAGTTCTGTTTGGTGTGACAAGCTCTGCAGAAATAACACAGTTCGGTTTTAAAGGTCAATGTCTTTCAAAAATTGAATTTTAAAATGATTCTCTAATGTACAAATCAGGGATTTTCAAACTCCAGACACGCTTAGAATTCAAACCTTGAATTTGTTTCATAACTGATAAACTTTGTACTTACAGAACTGAATTGAATTAATACAGAACTAAACTGATCTATATTTTAACACTATTGTCATCTAAAATTCAAGTTGTTTCATAATTGATAAATATTGCAAAATTAACTGTTACTTTCCTAAGTTTTTTTTAATATGAAGCTGCATTGAAACAATCTGTATAAATAAATGTAAATAATATAAATAAATAAATAAAAATAAATACGTTTGACTTGACTTTAGGGGGCTGCAAGGAGGTGCTTAGGCGTCGGAGGAATTTTATTTTTTCTGGGAAAAAAACATTAGAAAATGTATTTATAGCTGTCAAAGTTAACATATATGTAAAATACATAAGAATTTTATTCAAATATGGGTTTAAAAATTTTTTTTAAAAATAGACCAGATATTAAATACATGTAATAATATTTTTTTTAACATTTTCCAAATTTTGTTTTATTTTGCTTTCTAAAGACTAGATGGAATAATTAATAAGTATTCACAAATATAACAAATAATTAATTACAGCCTTCATTTTAAGATTCAGATGTTTTCAATTGAATGCAAAGTAAAAAATGAAGTGCAATATAAAAGCCAATTATTTAATTTTGGAATTATGTCTTTATAATATGATGCTTAATACCTTTCTCACACAGTATAAATAGGTCTTTATCCATGTAATTTTGAAGATTACATATATTTGCGTCATATATTTTAGAAAAGGGGTCCCTTGCAAGGGTTTTTGTCATTTTCTGGGGGCTTTGGCATTAAAAAGTCTGAAAATGAAATACTCCAAATGTTCTGAGTAAAATTTGAGCCACATCTAGTTTCCCAAACTGCAGATGAATTAACTCATTCGGAATCATCATTCTCTCTAAAACCAAATCGGAGGAGAGACAATATGTCCGCAGAGTCAGCATCTCTGCTCCCAGGGCGTGACTTTTGACCCCCTGCGCTGATTCATTAGCTGAATTAGATGGATGATGTTCTCAGCCTCGAACGCATTGTCTGCATGTGTGTGTGTTGTGTGGACACTGCGGCTTTTCCTCGAGTGAGATGTCAGCGCTCGCACAGGCAGGCTGGGAGAGACGGCTCCTGATGTTAACTCTGCTCCGCGTTAATGGAGTGTTGTCTTGCCGGCTTGATTATAGGATGATCTGTGAGTCCAACAGATTAACATCCCTAATGCTTTCAGCAGGCTGCTTAAGCCTCCTTCTGAGCACTCAATAAGATCCGCTGTTCATTACTCTGGCACTCTCTCGACCACACACACACACACACACACACACACTACATTCACTGCTTATTACCCTTAGGCACACAGAAATACACACACTCATTATTAAGGCCTTTCACACCCTCATTGTGAAGGCGACGTGGACAAGAGGGTCTGGGCAATAAGAACATGCACAATGGGAGCGGCAAACTCAGGTTGTGAGTTTGTGTGTGTGTGTGTGTGTGCATTTCTGAGATTAAAAGGCGTTATCGGCTATAATTAAAAATTATTAATGAATGCTACTCATCTGAAGGACGTTTACAGTGTGTGAAATTATAAAAACAAACAGAGGATGTTTACATGGTTTGAAAACTGGGTCAAAACACTGTAATATTATTCAGACGCTTCTTTTTAACGCAAAAAATATGATCTGTTCTTTTTTGATTAAGCATTTCATAAGAGACCAAATTTTGTCATTATGTCTTTGTTGCGGCGTACATACGTGTGTGTGAGTGAGTGAGTGAGTGAGAGTGTGTGTGTGTGTGTGTGTGTGTGTGTGTCCCTAATCTATATGCAGATGGGTAGAGTGAGATGTGCTCTGCGGTCTCATCCTCTCGTCTGTGCGGGATGTGACTGGAAGTCTAATGCGAGTGGATACGCACCTCTCATAAATGCCACCCCATAATCATGTTATTGCATTAGAGCAGCAGTACACTATGACCTGCACGAGAAGACTAAGGGTTTCTGCTCACAATTACACCACAATCATAGAACTGCATGTTAGATATGAACTAGTCAGAGCTAAAATGTAAAACTACATATTTCTAGATCGTTCATGATTATGATATATGGGCCATTTCAAGTCCATAATGATGTCAGTGAACTATATCTGCATTTAATAATGGTATCTAGACATTTATGGCCAAGAAAATGTTACAAATTGCAACGTTTGAGTATCACCTTGCAATTTAATATTCTTAACATTCTAACATATGTAGACAAATGATATCATGAATAATTTAAGGTTCTAAAGTAAGCCCAGATGGTTAACTTTTTTCAACATTTTCCACACTGATTTTAAGGGAACGCCTGTGAAATTTAGCAGAATTCGTTTACTACACTCCTATTTGTAGCTTTTTCTATTGGACATATTGATAATTAATTAATTCAATTAAATAAATACAATTCAATTCAACATTTGGGGACAATAAGGTTTATTTAAATTAAATTATTTTTAAGAAATGTTTTAAATGATTAAATTGATTAAAATAAGTGTAAAATTATTATTAAATTGTATTCAAATTTTAATTTATTAAATTGACGGTAAGTGACAGTAAAGACTTTTACATTGTTTAAAAAAAAAATTATATTTCAATAAATGCTATACTTTTGAACTTTGTACTTGAAGAATCTTTACAAACATGGTGTCCACTGTCCACAGAAATATCAAAGCCGCGCAACTGTTTTCAACATTAATAATAATAAGAAACGTTTCTTAATGCAATAAATCAGCATATTAGAATAATTTTTGAAGGACAGTGTGGCACTGAAGACTGGACTAATGATGCTAAAAATTCAGCATTGCATCACAGGAATAAATTGCATTTTATAGTAATATAATATTGCAGATTTTTGGTATTTTTGATCAAATAAATGCAGCCTTAGTGAGCATAAGAGACTTCCAAAAATGTTTAAAAATCTTACTGATGCCAAAACTTTTGAAAGGGACTATTTGAAGCAATTTTTATGTTTCCCCCATACACTGTGGTCCAGAGAGAGGGCACTGCAGAATCAGATTCTGTGTGGGCCTGGTAATTAGCCATGCTTTGCATTGTCAGAGACTGATGCTTTCACCTGTCCCTATCTGCGTGTGAGGGGAAGTCAGAAACCTCCGGAGGTAATAGAGAGAGGTCTGAGAGTGAAACCAGAGCCCGTTACGGAGACAGACCCAGTTCCTGTTGTGTTTGGTCTCAGGTTCGGTTTGATTATGTGAACAGCAAGAACACGACTCTGTTCCTAATCCCCATCTCTACATCCCCTCTTCCATTCTCTCTCTAGTTACCTGGAGAAGAGCAGCTGCACCATGTCCACCAGCGTGTGCTCAGCTGACTTTCTCAGCAGCTCTGTGATGAGAAAAGAGCAAAACCAGAGCGAAAAAAAAAACAGAGAAAGAAAAGGAAAGGAAATGTTAGTCCAGAGGACAAGAGCAGCCCCTCAGGGGCTCAGAGTCCAGACTCTGTTTGGTCAGGATTAGAGCAGGGGTTTATTACAGTCCTGAGAGCACAGGAGGCAGATTCACATATTGAGCAGTTCAAGATTCAGGATGAACAACATTTAGATTTTATACAAAGCTATTTACAATGCACTTTAAGCATACATTTTCCCCTGGGGATCAAACTCATGACCATGGCATTGCAAGAGCCATGCTCTCCCAGCTGAGATGATACAAAAAAGTGAAAAGCACAAAGAAAATCAAAAAAGACACTTTTCATAGTTTCCACTTAATTTCACTTACCACTTAATCTCATTTCAAAGCATATACGGAAACAGGACTGCATGATCTCACAAACAGATTCATTGGTCAGATGGGCTCCAACGGGAGTCAGCAGCAAAGTCCTTAAAACCTGGAAATAATAATATAATTAATAATATAATAATGATTAAAAAAATAATAAAATCTTGTACTCAAGCCACTTATCTGGATGCATTTCAGACTAGTATGTAGTACTGGATTATCAGATTAATCATCTGATTCCCTAGATTTTTGCATTTTAATATGTTGCAATTTAATTTTATAAGTACAAATATTATTTGTTATATATACACTGATGTTTATAAACAGTATAATAGAGATAGAAGACATTTATAATGTTACAACAGATTTCTATTTCAAATAAATACTGTTATTTTGAATTTTCCATTGATCAAATAATCCTGAAAAAAAAAAAACATGCATCATGGTTTCCACAAAAATAAGCAGTAGTGATAGTGATAACATCACAAAATCAGCATATTAGAATGATTTCTGAAGGATCATGTGACATTGAAGACTGGAGTAATGATGCTGAAAATTCATTAGTGATTTGCAATCACAGGAATAAACTATATATTTTAAAATATAGTAGTCAACATTTGAAGTGGATCAAAAAAGTTAATCAAAGTTGTCCTAAGACAAGAACGCATTTTGGTTTTAGGACAACTTTGATATAAGGTTTTGATCCACGTCAAATGTTGACTAGTGTACATTAAAATGCGATCTATTTTAAACTGTAATATTATTTCACAATAGGATTGTTTTTACTGTATTTTTGAGCAAATAAATGCATCCTTTAAGTGACTTAAAAAACAAACAAACAAACAAAAAACTTACCAACCTCAGTTTGAACAGTAATGTACTTTTACATGTATTTAAAAACAAATAACAATTATTTAAAATATGTATTAAGATATTTTTTGTTTATTCAATTATTTTTTTATATTTTTATAATGAATATTATTATTGAAAATATTCACGATCATTTTACAATATTTTTTTCATTACAAAACAAAAAAAAGAAAAGTTGGCACTACCACACAATACGCAAGAGATCTAGTGTGATTGTTTTCTAGTGCCTTACCTGGAGGATTTTCATCAGCACCGCCTCATCACTGGCAGGGTCGGTGCCCACAAATCTTGCATGTGTGACTGCGTCGGCCATGTTCTCGATGCCCTCCGCTGACCCTTCATGATTGGCATCTGTGGAGGACAGGGACGTGAAATATAAAACAAACTAAAAATATCCTAATATATTCCCCCTCACTCTCTCATTAATGTTCCTGATTCTCAGCCAGATAAGTTGTACGTGGGTCATAATGACATGACCATGGTTACATGATTAATCTTACACAATTAACCTGGTCACCGGTTCAACCCCCACATCACTATCAACTGACCACGCTCCAGGTGAAGAGCTCCGAACAGCCATCTGACATCTAATCACCAGATGTGTGCGCTTTTGTGGACGGCCTGGTAAATTGGCTGTCTAGGCAACGATGTTTTGAAACCCAAGATAGGCCAGATAGCAGGCTGGAGCCAGGCTGCTTTTTCTTTCCCATCGCCTTTAAAGAGCATTTCATTAACTAATAAGCACAGGCTGCCTGGGGAGGAGGCTGGGGCTGTGACTGCAGGTAAAGCCTTGACACAAGAGTGCATTCCACTTATTATTAGCAGGCAAATAACACACAGAAAGAGAGAGAGAGACTGAGACACAGGACAGCCTTTACTCTGAACTCTGAGTGAGAACCCAGATAGTTTTTAAGGTCTGGAGAAAGGCTTCAAATCGCCAAACTTCTAAATAATTGCCCAGTGATTAAATAGGATGGCAATATACTGGTTGAAGCCAGGTTCATTTCTACCACTGTTATGCAAAATGTTGTCAGATATGGAGGAGGAGCTTGTGTGGTGTTGACCCTCTGCTAAGCCCCGCCCCCTGTTACAGTTGCCAACAATTTCAAGCTTTACTACAAGAGCCTGCCTGTTCTGACACTATCAAACACAGAGAAACAACTTGATTAAATAAATGAATACAAAAACTATTAAATAATGTGCATTTAAATTTAATTACTATATACTATACTATATAGTTACTATATATAACATTATATTATACTATATTATATTATATACACTATAATTCACAAGATTGGAGTCAGTATGTGTTTTTTTTTTTTTTTTAGTTATATATTTATATGTTATACCATGGTTACATGATTAATCTTACACAATTAACCTGGTCACCGGTTCAACCCCCACATCACTATCAACTGACCACGCTCCAGGTGAAGAGCTCCGAACAGCCATCTGACATCTAATCACCAGATGTGTGCGCTTTTGTGGACGGCCTGGTAAATTGGCTGTCTAGGCAACGATGTTTTGAAACCCAAGATAGGCCAGATAGCAGGCTGGAGCCAGGCTGCTTTTTCTTTCCCATCGCCTTTAAAGAGCATTTCATTAACTAATAAGCACAGGCTGCCTGGGGAGGAGGCTGGGGCTGTGACTGCAGGTAAAGCCTTGACACAAGAGTGCATTCCACTTATTATTAGCAGGCAAATAACACACAGAAAGAGAGAGAGAGACTGAGACACAGGACAGCCTTTACTCTGAACTCTGAGTGAGAACCCAGATAGTTTTTAAGGTCTGGAGAAAGGCTTCAAATCGCCAAACTTCTAAATAATTGCCCAGTGATTAAATAGGATGGCAATATACTGGTTGAAGCCAGGTTCATTTCTACCACTGTTATGCAAAATGTTGTCAGATATGGAGGAGGAGCTTGTGTGGTGTTGACCCTCTGCTAAGCCCCGCCCCCTGTTACAGTTGCCAACAATTTCAAGCTTTACTACAAGAGCCTGCCTGTTCTGACACTATCAAACACAGAGAAACAACTTGATTAAATAAATGAATACAAAAACTATTAAATAATGTGCATTTAAATTTAATTACTATATACTATACTATATAGTTACTATATATAACATTATATTATACTATATTATATTATATACACTATAATTCACAAGATTGGAGTCAGTATGTGTTTTTTTTTTTTTTTTATAGTTATATATTTATATGTTATATATTTATAGTAATGATGCTTATAAATGATCAGAAGTGGAAAGGAAAGGAAAGGAAAGGAAAGGAAAGACAAGGAAAGACAAGAAAAGAAAAGAAAAGAAAAGAAAAGACAAGACAAGAAAAGAAAAGAAAAGACAAGAAAAGAAAAGAAAAGAAAAGAAAAGAAAAGAAAAGAAAAGACAAGAAAAGAAAAGACTTTTACATCGGAGGAGACACTACAGGTAAATAGTATAAAAACTAAATAATAAAATTCCAAGTTGTTGTATTACAAGTTTTCTCCAAAACACATTAATACAATATTGTATTAATTAATACAAAACTAGTAATCATTTATAATAATATATTAAATTGAGAACATATATTTTTTCCATATATAATTAAATTAGGAACAAAATATTATATTAGCTAAATATTTAAAGCTGCAGTCCATAAGTTTTGCCTCTTTATCGCCATCTGTTTGAAACCTGCAATAGGTTGTTTGCACATGACGTCACTGATGACGCGCGAAATGCAGCTGGAGGGCAGGAAGTGATTTTTCTCTCCATAGGAATCACTAGCAGAAACTCAAAATGCCAGTGTTTTTTTTGTTGTTTATGGATGCTTAAATTGGCCAAACCGAGAAACCACAAGGAGCTTTTATCGTGTACGAAAATGTGTTGTTCATAAGGGGGAAAAAGTCAAGAAATTCATTGAAAAACGCAGGAAAAAGTGGCTTGTAAACCTG
>NW_015662039.1:1103982-1123857 GCF_001515625.1 Sinocyclocheilus rhinocerous
CAAAACACTGTCATTTTGAGTTTCTGCTAGTGATTCCTATGGAGAGAAAAATCACTTCCTGCCCTCCAGCTGCATTTCGCGCGTCATCAGAATCACGTGATTGCAAACAACCTATTGCAGTTATTTGCGGAATTATTTTCTTTACATGCGTTGTGCACCGGCACGGCTCCTCAGCACGGATGAATCTAATGTTTTGAGGAGTATGTGTGGCTGTCAGTCACCGCACTGGTGTAGTACTTTAGAATCACAGATTCTAGCCTACGTCTTGGAATATATGACCCAAATAAAAAGTTTCACCGGATATTGTCATCTGAACAAGTAACAAACAAGTCTGCCACTTTTGTTCTGACCAACTGAGGAAAAAAGCATTACAATAAATCGCGCTACCAATGGTGATTACATCTAACGATCGGTTAGCTCATATCGCATAAAACCATGCAAATTATTATTGTTATACTTTGTTCTCTTTCTAACATTCGTTCGGTATCTCACTATGGGAACGCCCCAGGCGTGACCGATTGCAGAAGCACCAATGACACCACGTCTGCCAACCACGGCAGACCAATCGCTGCAGCGTTCAGGGAGTCCCGCCTCCCTGTATATAAACCGCAGCTACCTGCTGTCTCGCCATTCTCGCTCTCTTCCCCATGGAAGATTTTCGGAAGCTGTCCTCAGCAGACTTTGGGAATTATTGCTCAACAGTTTACTGACGAAGCCGCAAGGTAACGTCACGAACGCAATTTTTTCCTTAAAGTCTCTTCGCTGTGGCTGAGCTTGTCCAGACTCCCTGAGAAAGAGAAAGCGGAGTTTTTGGATGCCCCCATCGATCCAAAAGCTCTGTTCAGAGCGACTGTTACAGCGATGCGGCAACAATGCGATCTACGGAAGAGGGAAGGGGAGGCATTTGAGGTTTGTCTCCCCAGAAAGCCGGTGGCTCGGCCTTATATACAGAGCCGGTCAAGTTTCAGACCCTCTGGGAAAGTAGGCTAGTCTGATTATCAGCATTCCCGCCCCGCCGCAACAACCGCGAAGTGTGGTCACGCAGACAAAACCCGGGTTTGTGAAACCGAAACCGTCGTACGCAGCCGCAGCAGCGAAGCATCGTTCAGCTAACCCCCAGGGTAACAAGAAGCGGCGGGCTTACCTGAGACATCGGTTCAGTTTCAGGAAGGGATTGGAGACCGCACTCAAGAGTTTCTCTGTCTCATCCCTTCAGAACGTTCCACTCCTTCCTCCCGTGGGGAAAAGGAGAAGGGATTCAACTACAAGAATCGTTCCTGCAGACCATTCAGTGTCAAATATATGCAGACGTGTGGCCCATGTTCCCCAGGTGCCCCCCGAAACAGTGTCTCCCCCTCTACCCACGGGGTTTGTTCCGAGGGAGGAGAAAAAAGTTCACAAACATCCCAACACAAATAAAAGGTTCTCGGTCGCATCCAAGCCAAGGGCTAAGGGCACAGAGTGGGATGAAAAAAGAAATGAATCACAAAAAAGTCCAAACAAAGATGAATATAACTCCTTTACTGTAGCGAATTAACCTCCCTTCGCCGCTAGAGGGTGTCGCAACACGCTAGTGAGCGAAGACGGGAAAGGCCCTCTCACTTGCCCAGGTAACGAACTGGCGCGCATGCGCAGTTCATCCCTGGGTTTTAGCCACTATAAACAGGGGCTACAGACTCCAGTTTGCTGTAAAACCTCCGGTGTTCATTGGCGTGGTAATGTCAGCGGCCCAGGGGGAGTCAGCTCGTGTTCTGGAGGAAGAAATATCCTCCTTACTGTTATTTTGTGATTCCCAAGAGAGGGGAAGGTCTCTGTCCCATTCTGGATTTTCGAGCCCTCAACAAACACCTCAAAGTAGAAGTTCAAAATGCTTTCACTCAAAACATTGTGTCAACATATTCATCAGGGAGACTGGTTCCCCTCAGTAGATTTCCAGGACGCATATTTTCACATAGATATCTTTCCTGCGCACAGGAAATATCCGAGATTCGCATATCAAAATACAGCATACGAGTATGCGAAAATTTCCTTTGGCCTCTCCCTAGCTCCGAGAATTTTTACCAAATGTGTAGAGGGGCTCTGACTCTGCTAAGGAATATGGGAGTCAGAGTCTTGTCTTATCTAGACGACCTGCTCGTGTGTGCACCATCTCCGCACCAAGCAGTGGTCGATACAAATACACTGGTGACTCATCTGGAGAGACTAGGTTTCAAGATAAACCAGACAAAGAGCTGTCTGACCCCTTCACGGGAAATAATCTACCTGGGTCTCAGATTGAATTCTGTGGCGTTTCGAGTGTTTCTGTCAGAGGAGCGCATCGAGGCGTTTCGCCACTGCATCTCCCTTTTTCAACGAGGGAAAACAGTCTCTCTCAGATTATGTCTCTGGTTACTGGGGTTGATGGCCTCAACACTAGCAGTGGTCCCCTTGGGACTACTGCGAATGAGGGAATTTCAAAACTGGGTGGCGTCACAGGACATCCGCTCCAAGAGCCGTCTCAGCCGCAGAGTGCGTGTCTCACCAGAATGCATGAACGCTCTCCGCCACTGGAGAGCTCCATCATTTCTCAGAACAGGATCCCCTCTGGGTCCGGTCGTTTCAAGGAAAGTGGTGACGACAGACGCGTCCCTCACGGGCTGGGGAGCTGTGTTTGAAGGCAGAACAGTGAGAGGAGTTTGGTCTCCGGTACTGAGGGAAGAGTACATACATTTTTTAGAGCTACTGACAGTATTTCTGGCTCTGAGACATTTTGTGCAATTTCTCAAAAATCATCATGTATTGGTCAGAACGGACAATAAAACGGTGATAGCCTATATAAATCGGCAGGGAGGCTTACGCTCTCGCAAACTTCACATGTTAGCGAAGCTGATAATGTGGGGCAGCGTGAACCTCCTGTCGTTCCGCGCAACGCATGTTCCAGGAATAATGAACAGGGGAGCAGATATGCTGTCCAGAGGGAACCCGCTGTACGGGGAGTGGAGACTTCATCTCCAGGTGGTTCAGATGATATGGCAGAGATTCGGTCGAGCTGCCGTAGATCTCTTCGCATCGTGCAATGTCCCCTATTCTTCTCTCTAGCGGGCGACGATGCACCGTTGGGTGTGGATACTCTAGCCCACGAATGGCCAGATGTGCTACTGTGTGCATTCCCCCCATTAAGCCTAATCAAGCCGACATTACGGAGGGTAAGAGAGCGCGGTCATACAATGATTCTAATAGCACCATACTCGCCGGGGAGACTGTGGGTAGCGGAGATTGCACAGCGGCTCTGCGACCAGCCATGGCCATTACCAGCACGCAGGGATCTTCTCTCCCAAGTGCGGGGGGAGATATTCCACCCCTCCCCACAGAGGCAGAGGCTGTCTCTTTGGGCCTGGCCCGTGAGAGGCTGAATTTAAACGCAGCTGGTTTACCTCCTAAGGTCATTGAGATGATTCAGAACGTGAGGGACGTGTCCACACGCTCTTTATACAGTCTCAAATAGGGAGTGTTTCGAAGCATGGTGCGCAGAAAGAAACCTTATTTGTTCCTTATTTGTGTTCACTTTCAGACATGCTATGTTTCTTGCAAGACTTCCTGGACAAAGGCAGAGCTTTTTCCACAGTTAAGGTTTATTTGGCCGCTATCTCGGCATGTCATATAGGACTTGACTCTGTTACTATATGCCAGCATCCTCTCGTTTGCCGATTTATGAGAGGAGCGCGACGGTTACACCCAGTATCAAAGCCGATGGTCCCGCCCTTGTACTGTGTCTGGTGAGGCAGTGGATCTGATGGCTTTCCATCCACCAACTTCCTCATGTTCTGAGAAGGAGCAGCTACACCGTTTATGTCCGGTGCGGACTCTACAAGTATATGTGCAAAGAACCAGGGCACTTCACATAAGCAGAGCATCTCCTTAAAGCTGCTTTCTTTAAATACTGCTCTGTTACTCGCTCTTACAACAGAAAAGAGGGTGAGTGAACTGCACGCTTTATCAGTCCACTCCTCATGTATGATGTTCGCTCCGGGTGGTCAAAAGGTAACTTTTAGGACTAATTCGGCGTTTATGCCTAAAGTATTCGATCACACTGTGTCTGGTGAGGCAGTGGATCTGATGGCTTTCCATCCACCAACTTCCTCATGTTCTGAGAAGGAGCAGCTACACCGTTTATGTCCGGTGCGGACTCTACAAGTATATGTGCAAAGAACCAGGGCACTTCACATAAGCAATCAGTTTTTTGTTTCATGGGCAGACTCTTTCAAGGGAAAGCCTGTCTCCCATCAACGTCTCTCGCACTGGGTTGTGGAGGCGATCATGTTATGTTATAATAATGCGGATGTGGAGCCCCCAAGAGAGTTCCGGGCTCACACAACTAGAGGGATAGCTACGTCCTGGGTGCTATTTAAGGGCATTTCTATTAAGGAAATCTGTGCTGCGGCTAGCTGGTCTTCCCCACACACCTTTGTGAGGTTCTACAGACTGGATGTAACAGAACCTTCATTTGCCCACTCAGTCCTTGGAGCGAGTAGAGATGTTATCCATTAATCACTTGAGGGATTCCATTCCACTGATCTGCTTTTAACCACTCGTACTGGGACAGAGAGGAATAATTCAGATTGTAGTCATTTTTAGTCTGCTTCATCAGCATATCGGCAATATACGGGAGTTGTCTATATCCCATAGTGAGATACCGAACTAATGTTAGAAAGAGAACTTTAGGTTACTACCATAACCCTGGTTCTCTGATAACATGAAGTGAGGTATCTCACAATATTGCCCTCCTTGCCCGTCCCGCACGGAGAAGAGATATGCGGAGAATGATGAGACACAGGCAGGTAGCTGCGGTTTACATACAGGGAGGTGGGACTCCCTGATCGCTGCAGCGATTGGTCTGCCGTGGTTGGCAGACGTGTTGTCATTAGTGCTTCCGCAATCGGTCACGCCTGCGGCGTTCCCATAGTAAGATACCTCACTTCATGTTATCAGAGAACCGGGGTTACGGTAGTAACCTAAAGTTCTCAAATTGTTAATGTTAACAACATCAGCACTGCGTGACTACGTTTATGTAGAGTGTATTAGCGTTACATGTAGATTTCAATTTCTGTGCTGTCCAATCTCTAATTGTCATACCATTCGAATTTCAAATAAGAAATTCTTTTAACACAAAAAGCAAATTATTCTTGCTTCGAACTGGTTCTCTTTAAAATACAAAACGTGTGTAATCGTAATTTGTAATCAGATGCACATTTAAAACTGGAATTTAATCTAATTTCGGTCACTTACATGTGTTTCATAAACACAATCCTTTCTGGATTACAATCTGCCATCAAAATGATAAATTTAATTATTCCAGCTGCTGTGAGAAAAAGCTATTAATGATCCAACACCTGCAGGATCTTCACATGCGATATAGCCTACTAGCCGGGACAACTTCTTTGTGTTTACAGACGTAATGTAATGATGTGGCAGCATGCTCGAATTTCCCGCGAAAACCTACAAGTACCACTCAGATTAAAAAACATTATTATAAGCTTACCGTTGTGAATCGGGCTACGGTAAGGTGACTGGCTGGTTATGTACTTTCTCAAAAAATTGATTACGGATCATTTTTAACCAAAAAAAAAATTGTTACAGACTGCCGCTTTAGAAAATGTTAAAAATTTGTTACCAAAAAAAATTAATTTTATTTGCACTTTCTATTCAAAGAATCAATAAATAATGCATCATGGTTTCCACAAAAGTATCAATGAGCACAACTGCCAATTTATATTATGTCAAAATGTTTATTGCACATCAAATCATCATTATTAGAATGATTTCTGAAGGATCATGTGACACTGAGGACTGAAGTAATGATGCTGAAAATTCAGCTTTGAATCACATTCAAATACTAAACAACATTCAAATAGAAGACTGTTATTTGCAATAATATTTCACTAAATTACAGTAAATGCAGCTTTGGTGAATATATATTACAATATCATATGGCCTCCTGTACTGCATCTTATAGCTTTATATGATTACTAGGTATGCGGTAGGGCAGGCTATATGACAACACAAATGTTTTGTAAAATTAAAGCATTTAAATGGTTTTAAACATCAGTATACTTATTTTTTTCTTTTTACAGATGACTGTTTACAGAGTTAAATAACTTGTTGGCATGGCACAGTGACTGAGCAACTAAATTTCGAGTGAAAATCTATGAGTGAACTGAACAGCAATGAAGAGGCAGGCTCACAATAAACACGGTGTTTCCACCCTTCACCCTTCCAAACAGTCCATCTCCACGGAAACAAGAGCCACGGTCTATTCAGCACAACATCAGAAGTCATCTAAAATACTAATCCTCACTTGGCACAGTCTACACAGCCAAGCGGGAGAGTCATTGTTGAAATAACTGAAGTCTGGGTGGGGCTGGAGGGTCTTTGTGCATGTGTATGAGTACCAAAGAGGTTCAAACAGCTGTCGTGTACTAAAAGGTTAAGTAAAAGTACATTCAGACACCAGGGTGTCCCTTAAGGGAAAGAACTGCTCATCGTAGAAAAGCAAGCCTGCATTAACCCCTAAACCATGCGTGCATGGGCACTAATCTGACAAAAAATAGCTTATGTCCATTTTTGATCTGCTTGAAATCTGGTGTATCGTGTCACAAATTATGTAACTTTTTTTTAAAACCGGTCCCAACTTTTTAACTCAACTGGGTAGGATCTGAAAAGCACTTTACTAAACACTCCACGTACATTGGTGTGTGTGTGGCTGTTGTAGTTTTTAGAGGGATAAGTGGCTGTGTAAGTGAGCCTCTGGTCTGAGTACCAGCCTGGGAAAAAGAAGAGTGGGAAAGGGAGAGTGGGAAAAGTGGGATCTGGATATCTGTCAATACGGCCGTCCCCCCGAGCCCACCGACCTCAGGCCTGAGATTGAGGGGAATTAGCCCTCGCCAAACAAATTCACATGGTGTGTGTGTGTGTTTGGTGAAATTCAGACCCCCCAGTGTGCTGTAAGAGCTCAGGTCTCACTGCACACCAACAGCAGATCAGATGTTGTGACTCTTGGTGAGAAAATATAAAATACTCCTGCTCCAAAAGAAGTGCTCAGTTTGATCATTTGGCGACCAAAACCGCAAAATACATCAAGGAGAGCTGGTCACAACTTCAATGTGCTAATGTAGGACCAGCGAATGTCCATGAATTCTCTATGGGGACAAGACAAAATGTACCAAAGATCACTGTATTCATGTGTCTGGCCAATAGATGGCAGTATTCTGTCATGGCAGTGAGTTGAACAGTCACTCTCCAAAGACACTTCAGTAACCTCACGGGACTAGCAGCTCACTTCTGTCCATTGTAGAGGACATTTGGGTTTTGTCAAGGCTATGCAGGCATCTTACAGAAGACATCCCGGTCTTTTCAGAGAAACCAAAGGTTTAAGGGTTTGGTCATGAAAACCTGATTTTCGCATTTTGCCTTGAAAATACACATCTGAGCAAACAATTACAGAATTTTAGAAGTTGAGGAGACTACAGGTAAATAGTATAAAAACAAAATAAAATTCCAATGTAATATGAGATATTCAAAGTTACTACTCTTATTATTATTACAATTTTTGTTGTATTACAAGCTTTCTCCAAAACACATTATTGCAATATTATAATATAATACAATATTGTACTAATGAATACAAAACCAATAATCATTTATAATAATATATTAAATTGAGAGAACACAATTTGTTCCATATATAAAATAAATTAGGAGCAAAATATTATATAAACTAAATTTTTTTAATTAAAAAAAAAATTCTGTAATGCATTTCATATCATAGTCGAGCACATATGTGCATACTTTGGTTAATGTATAATTAGATATTATGATTTCAGTGATCAGGGAAATAATAATAACAACAATAATAATTTTCCCTGAGTCCCAATGTCCTCTACAGGTGATGTACAATATATAATAAAATTAAAAATAAAAGATTTTAAAACTGTAAATAAACAAACAAATAAATAAATAAATAAAAGTATTAAAATATAATATGTATTTTATATATAGATCGATAGATAGATAGATACATAGATAGATAGAGAGAGAGAGAGAGAGAGAGAGAGAGAGAGAGTCCACACATCATATTCATGATCATTACTGTTATAAATAAATATAAATTAATAAATACATTTGTCAATAATGACCAAAAATAAATAAATAAATCTGTCAATAATGACCAAAAAAAAATAACTTTTTTTTTTTTGCTGGTTCCCAGGAATATAAAGTTAGTCTTCAGCATCTCATCCACACAAACCATACAATAAAACCCCTGAAAGATCTGAAGAGTCAGTGATCAATTACAGTCTATAACCAACATCCAAAGTTAAGAGCCCTGTATCAGAGCAAGTTGTGAATCAATCAGAGCTGTTAACGTAAGGCCTATAGCGTGTGGCTGTACTGTATGTCTATGGAATGCTAACTGGGAGTAATGATAATGTCACTCTTCATGGCAGATTAGTGCAGTCTGAATGAGCATAACCCATCAGTCAGCACACAGCCTCTCACATACCTAAAGGTCATTTAATCACACACTCATACGAGTGCATTAATATGTCACGCTCGTCAGGAGTGCTCACCTGGGATTAGCACAGCTCTGCACGTGTGAGAGAGAGAATTAAAATAAATGTGTGCGAGAAAGAGTACTGAAGCTCTGCTAAGAAAAAAAGACTACATTCTGTATGTTACTCAAAAAACAGACAGACCGATTATATGCAAAACTGTGTTCTTTCAATTCATATAGTGTTTTCCTAACCTGACAGAAAATTAAGCCAATAACATTTTTTTTTTTTTAAATAAGCACAGTTAATTGCTTTAAAAAATGCTATATTTACAGCAGGTGTGCTTCTGCTAATACTGTTTGAGAGCATGACTTCATTTGTACTGTAGGATATGTATGCATTTGTGACTACTATGCCTTATCCTAGATGTAAAGAGAGACAAGGGTTGGAGTGCAGGTTGCCATAGCAACCCTTCCTGAGCTTCCTGACGAGATGCTGGCATCATGGCGGATTGGGAACAATGGTGCATCTGGGGTGACAGCAGCTCTCACAGTGTCCGGGATTCATTTATTTCATCTGTGTGTCTGTGTCAATTGCATTCCAATAGAAATCTGTATGATTAACTTGCGGTGAAACTTCAGTTATAAGTTCAGTTATTTTATTGTCTAATTTATTTATTATTTACTTATTTTTATTACTATTACTTTTTTTCCATGGCACAATGTCATTTTTTTTTCTCAGTGTCACACATTTACCCATTTGATTGATGACCAAAAAATAGTGTAGAATCTTAAAGGGATAGTTCAACCAAAAATGAAAATTCTATTTTAACGATATCCTTACTACCTTTCTGGGCATTGAACGTGGTACGTTGCGTTGCTGTCTATGCAAGGCCAGAAAGCTCTAAGATTTCATCTAAAATATCTTAATTTGTGTTCTGAAGATGAACGAAGGTCTTACAGGTTTGGAACAACATGAGGGTGAGTAATTAATGACAGAATTTTCATTTTTGGGTGAACTAACCCTTTAAGTCTTCTTGTGTTTTAAATCATAACTTTGCTTTTGTTTAACATTTTTCTAAACCCTGAAACTCTTGTTTATTTCAAGGTTTAAATTAGATCTTAATTCAATGTGCAATGTAGAAAAATCAAATGGACAAAATATCTACATCTCAGAAATCCATTGATTCTGGAACCGTGCTATATTACGTTACGGGTTTGAGCACCTTTAACATTTGTAAAATCATCTTTTAGTTGTGCAAAGCATACAGCTGCTTGACAACTGCCGTCATAGTATTTTTTTTTAATTAGAGACGCCTTGTATCTTGAACAGGGTGTTGCTTTCACACTTTGGCAGCATTTGCCATATTTCCCTAACAAGGAAGAGGACAGTCTGTGCCGATCACAACTGCTGCAAAACAAGCTCTCCTGCGCCAGTGAGAAAATACAGTCCACCCATCAGGAACAGTGACTCTGGTCAAGTTACATCAGGACTTCACCACTGAGAAGTGCACTCGGTAATGTAAAAATGTGTTGTTAACATTGACCAATGAGCTGTTTTTATAATTAATGTTAAAGTGTAACAAAAATTAAAGGCCATTAAAGGGATTATATTCTATCTATGCATTCTACCAAAAATCCTCATGTTCCAAACCAAATATGTTGTTTGTTATTTTCTTTTTTCTGAACGTTCTCATTCAAATTTGGTACATCATGATTGGTTATGATGCATGTGAATACATAGATAAGAATTTTGTCATTTTTGGAGCCTGACAGCCCCTGGTCATCATTCATTTTCAATATATGAAGCAGCTACTAAACGTTTCTCTAGTGCTTCACAGATGAAACTAGGTGAACTATTAAAGTTATCAATATTTAGGCTAATATGCATTAGTATTTATACAGTTTACACCACCGTAAGTTCGTGGTCTGTAAAATTTTACAAATGTTTTTGAAAGAGGTCTCTTATGCTCACCAAGGCTGCATTTATTTGATCAAAAATAGAGAAACAGCAATACTGCAAAATATTATTACAAATTAAAATAACTGAAACATTTGTTATTAATGTTGAAAATGGTTGTGTTGCTTAATATTCTTGTGGAAACAGCAGTTATTTGAAATAGAAATCTTTTGTAACATTACAAATGCATTTACGGTCACTTTTGATCAATTCTATGCATCCTTACTAAATAAAAATTAATTTCTTTCCTAAATAAAAAAATATCTTACTGACCCCAAACTTTTGAACGGTAGTGTATAGTATATTTTGAATGTGTTCATAATCACGCCTAATTACATTTGATTTGTTATCTGGTATTCTGGAAGAATAAACAGCAGGCATTGTTTCTCAGGCATAATAAAAACGTACCTATCAGGCCATATGACAAAAACTTGTTGACCGATGTGAGAGCGAGGCCTGTGATTGGTCCAGTTGTGTCCTCTGAGCGGACCACCTCCAGAAAAGGTCTAAGAAACACGTTGGGTTCCACATCGGAAAGATCTGGAATGACAAAAGAGAAATCTCTAGGTCAGAGGAGGGTAATTCAACCTACTGACATAAACACATGAATTAGATACGAGTCAGTTACTATTTTCAGCTAGTAGGACAAATTATTCAATTGCTAAGAATAATTGCGTGACATACAGTATACATGAACAATGATTTAGGAGAGGTGTGTCATGACAAACCTGTGTGCATACATGTGCAAAAGATGTAACAGGACAGAAAGGTAGAGCCAGGGAGCAGGTAAAGTGAGGGCTGTTTCTTATTCACCTTGGTAGAGCTGGGTATCTTATTACAACTCTGTTTCCAAAAGCTCTTGTTTAAAGCAGCTGTGTAGGATGTAGGATTTAGCCTTAATGAAAATGACTGAACTGGCCGGGGTGGGAGGACTCTGCTGTGAGCCTGCTGAAGCAACAGCTGCTGGGAAAATTAAAGCCTCTCTCTCATCATTAAGGATGCAACGATACCGCTTTTTAGAAACAGAGTAAGAGTAGTACTTTTCTGGTCTTTGCCGCTATTGATACATGTATTTTTAGTAATGCTATAAAGCCTACTGTATTATATTTGACACACAAATTTCTGAGGCTTCTAAATGATCAAGATGCAAACCTTTTGTATACAATCTTCTACGTTTATTTGTTAAAACAGATACTTCATACTGTAATCTTCAGTGAAATTTACTAGAAAGCAAACTTCACAATGTTATCATATTTCAAGATTCTGAACCAATTTAGGTTTACTTTATTATTCATACTTTTTTTTTTTTTTTTTAAGAAAAATCATTAAATTTGTGTGTAGCAAATGTGATCCATCATACTTTTGAGAAGTGTTTACTTGCACTCTTTCTCTCAATAAACACTGTATTGTATTGCATTGCGTTATATGTTTTGCCCTCCACAATAAAAACTACAGATCTCTGATTTTAAATATCAATAGCATTTAAATATCAACTTACTAAGACATATTAATGGAAGATAAAGAGTAACAACTGATATTTACATGCATTTTATGTAAGTAGTCTGCTACACTGTTTTAAGGATGTCATGGATTTATATTATCAGAAATTGTAATCTATATATTTTTGACCACATAAATATCAAATATCAGCAACTGTAGCAAATTAAAAAGTTCTGCTCAGATTGGGCCTCTGAATAAAGTTTTTTTATATATCATTCTAGCCATAAAAGCATTATTTATCAAATACAAAAAAACTCAAACACATACACAAATTAGATTTTGTCTGAAGGTTAAAAAAACTGCTGCATATTTAAAATAAATGTAGATTTTTTTTTTTGGAGTATTATTTCTAATGTCAGGCTTTGCAGGGTTAAATACAGGTCGACATGAAACAAGGATCAACTTTTTTTGTGCCGACCACAATCTGTTTTGTGCAATGAATGATTGGCTACAGTGAGAATTAACCATCCACATTTAATAAAACACATACTCAATTTACAATCTTTTTTACAGTAATACCAATAAACCATTAATATTGAATCCAATACACATGCTACAAAATTCTATGGTTGTGCAGCCCTACTCTTACTAAAAGTGCATAAAACATGTATATATTAAGGATGAAAAATCAGATACATTCTGCACAGTGTGTCCCATACAGTAATTTCTGATGAGAACAGCAGAGATCAAGAAATAAACGGCCAGTTGCACGATACAAATTTAGGCCTGGAGCGCTGAGTTTATTGATGAGCTTTTATAAGAAATAAGCCGAGTCCACCACACATAAAGCCTTAATCTAACAGAGCCAACAAAACACAGCTGCAGCCGAGGATGCAACATACTTCATTATCTCCGACGAGCTCTTTATTTGTGGATGGGAAAGCACCCCGGGCCAATCCACCCGGGCGCAGGGAACAGCCCCTCTGAGAACGCCGGCGAGAGGGGGCGAGGGTTACCAAATACAATCCAGGTAAAGCAACAATGGAAAAATTAGTGGAGTCACGTAAACCTGCTGCGAGTGTCGAGCTGAGGCGCAGCTTGCCATAGCAATACTGGGCGGATTAGGGTTCCCCCGAACAGCTACTTTGACGCAAAACAACAACTTGTGACTTCAAAGCCAGAGACGAGCCTCAGCCAATTTTACAGAGCGCACATATGACCGCCGAATATTAGCTTGTGATATCTAATACGGCTGCGGCTTGTTTGGAGATAAAATATAAAATCATTTGAAAATTTCCACACTTTGTTTTATCCGTGGCCAGGTTGCTTCTAGACTCACTTCCAAAAGCAAATCTTCCCTCGCACATTTTCTTTGGGGAACTTGATGTTTTCTTTGTATTCTCATGGGGGAAAGGCTCAGTAGTGCTCCGTTCCAACAGTGAAAACTCGTTGACGGTGCTGCGGTATCTGATAACAAGGGTCTCAAGTGCTTACCACTTAACCCAAGTTCACGAATAGCGAAAGAAATCGTGGACGGCAGAAGAATAACAAAAGTTACTTTGAAATCAAGTCGAAGAAACGTTCGCGAAGCTTCGAAAACACAGGACAAAATAACTCAGCCATTAACGCGTTTCATCAACCCCAGAAACTTTTAAAGGTGGGCTTAGACTATATTACTTTACAGTGGAAGAGGGAGTCTGGAGTGAAGTGGGGGCGATGAAGGGAGAGGGATCTCAAATGAATCTGTCGATAGAGGCTAATAAAGTCTTCATCAGAGGCGATCACCCCGTAAGTGCCACCTTCACTGCAGCTAGTCTCTCAGATTGGAGAACTCAATTGTGTTGTATTGATCCGGCTGGCCATCGGCGGCCTGTCATTCTGCCTCCCCCCACGTGCAGCAATCTTCTTAAATAAAGGCTAAATATGACTCGGTACTTCAGCGCAATCTCCGGGGCCACGCAGGGAAATAAAGAAATTGAGGTGGTGGACCATGATGGTGAGACAATCACACAGTAACCAGGGTGACCTCTGTGTGACATTGGGCAAAATAAAAAAGGGATTAAAGTCGGTCACCCATCCATGTATGCTCCGGCTAAGGGTTTTGAGTCTCCAAGTATGTGCGTGTCCTTGGAGAACAAGCTCGGAGAATTGAGCAACGGCACGGCACGGCTTCTAACGATCTCCCTTAAGATTCAATTGTGCCTGTACATAACTAGCAGTGGAACTGTTAGCAAAAACAGAGACTATATCTCTCATTGTCATGATATTTATTGCTTCATTATGCACAAATACCCCATTTTCATTGGATTTCAAGTTTTGGAAAATGTCAAGTTTTCCCCATCGCATTGGGAATTGTGCAACTGCCCGTTCTGTTGTGCTGGCTGTAGTTCTAAACTCTGATGAGTGGACCGAGTCTGGTTTAACAGCCGGCCTGTGCAGCCGAGTGTGACTGGTACCCTCTGCAAATAGCCCCGGACCCTTGGGCCCCTGGGAGCACCTAAAGGAGAAGATGCCGCTGCCACACATTACACATGCACATCAATTGGCAGTGGTGCAGAAAGGGCTTAAAGCAGAGCACAGTTTAAGCAGTTGAGGGTCTGAGCTATAAATGTTTGTAACAGCAGAGCAACGTCGAGAAAAGCATTGAGAATGCACATTAAAACAGTGTTTAACTGACTTAAATGCATCCTGAGGAAGTCTTTTAATGTCACCTTATAAATGGGTTTGAATTCAGGCTCAAAACATACATTTCATCATTTAGGTTTTATTGTTTTAAAGTTGGCATGAAATGAAAATAATGAATCCAGATACCAATGACAGACTTCTTTCTGCTGATGAATGCAGGACTTCTCCAATCATTTAGCGCACATAAAAACGCCCCTGTATGCTCGCGTTTATCTGCTTCCATTTTTGAGCACGATTCCCACATCTCAAAATCCAGACAACACCGGGTGCAATGAACCAAGTCCCGTCCTACGTTTTTTGTTTTCGATAATCTTTTACACTCGTATGTACGTCACAATACAGAAGAAAAGATCTGTTACTTCTTTGGCTTTGCTATGCCCTTTGATTTTAAAACCCTTTATACTATAAATAAATAATAACAATGAAACAAGTAAAATGATTTATCTACCGATTTATCATTTAGTTTCTAGTTGACTCTTGTTCAGTCAGTGTTTCCTACAAGATGTTATCTGATGTGAACCTGATGCCAAACTTATTCATCTATTATTTACATTTAGGCATTTAGCAGACGCTTCTATCCAAAGCAATTTCTTTCAATGCACTGGAAATATACAAGAATAATATCTTGATATTAGACAATATTTTTATTTATTAAATTACATTAAGGTATTATTATTAATCCATAAAGCTCCAAATAAAGGGTAGTAAATATTCAAATCATCATTAAATTGAGTAAATTATTTAAAATAGGTATTACCACCAGATTATTTAAAATATAAGCCATTTTATGAATTTCCAGAAAAAAATAACTGTATTTTGACATTTATACAATGATATAAAATGGCTCATAATGTAATAACATCAACATTTTGGACATATCACCCAATATATATAATATATAGCATTAGTAGGTGATTATTTAGAGACTATAAATATTCTACTGCTCTCAAAGGAATGAAAAAGAAAACCGAAGAGATTCAAAATGACCAAATGATCCAGTATCCAGTTTCCTAAACTGTTTGAGATTTCCCCCCTGTAGTAAATGTAACTAAAGCACCACTGACAGATCAGAATTCCATAAGAGCCACATTACATCACACAAACAAGAGGAGGCAATTTTCCAACTGTCTTTATAGACTAACGTGTGTGTGTGTGCGTGTGGGTGTGTGTGTGTGACCGTGTCTGTGTCTGTGTGCGTGTGTGTGTAGGACACCGCTATTCAGAGCAGCAAATGATCAGGCTACAGCAGCAGTAATACAAACAGTGGCTGACTCTCAGTACTAGACCTGCTGGGCCTTTGTGTTTGCCTAATTTAATAACAAAAGAATTAATAACTTAATTTGTCAGACTGCTATGTCACATATTTTAGCCAATCATACGGGCCAAGTGTCTTCTGTCAGGCTGAAAACGGTTATGCTTGATTGATCAAACTCTTTCATCTGCTACTGAGAAGTACAAGAGCATATAGAAAAACCTGTTTGGAAATTTGTGTAACTTTTTTATACCCTTTGAATAAAAGAATAAATGAATGTGCATCAAACCTTCCTAACCCACTCACTCCATACAGACAAGTGCCAATGGAGACTCAATTGAGACAAGTTCACAAGCTCACGGTGAAAATTACCTCCAAACAAAACGACCCTCAGCCCACAAGGGTTGCGAATGGGGGTGAGCAGGGGAGGTGGGGGGTGGAGCATCCCGTTACCAAGCCAGCAGCCCAAAGCCAAACACTGATGGTTATTGATCTGCTAGTGGAATTAGAGCCGGGTCTTTCCAGCAGCCTGCTCTAATGCTGCGGGAGATGGGACGAACTAACAAGGCCAGCACGGCTAAGGCAAACCCAGGGAGACTTCTCATCTCAGGCCCCAAACACAGCCTGATCCATCTGCGGGGAGGAGTTTGACGCATGTCAATGCACCTGCTCTTTTCTCTCCTGCCTCTTGAAGAAAATTGGCACTTGTCAAAGAGGGCAATTAGGTTGTAACAATGTTATGGAACTCCATATGGTCGTTCAGTACAACCCACAGTGGTGTTTTATAAATGCGTCGAACAATGCTCGCCACAACCTAAACAGGCAATTTGAAAGCCCCAGAGAAATTAAAACTTTTCAGAGAGCTTCCAAAGTAACTCACTGAAGATTTTTTTTTACCCTCACAGTGCGATATCAAAGCTGTATTTTAGCATGAAAGGATGAAATTTATATTGCACCGGATGTCGAGGTACATCTGATTTTGCCATTTGGCCAAGAAAAAGGAAAACAGCTTTAAAATATATAAACTTAATAACCTCCCCAAACAGCTCTGAAAAGTAAAAACTAACAAGAGCTCTTAAAAGCCAAACTCAAGTTGAACACTACCGTTCAAAAGTTCGGGGTCAGTAAATTTTTTTTTAATGAATATCAAAAGTAATCAAAAGTCAACAAAGCATTAAAGACATTTATAATGTTACAGATTTTAAGAATTTTACTGGAAATAATTGCTGTTCTTTTGAAATTTCTATTCAAAGAATCCTTAAAAAATGAATCTCAAAAGTATTGTCAAGTTGTTTCTACAAAAATATTATCAGCAAAAAGTGTTTTCTACATTGATAACAATAATAAATGTTTCTCGAGCACCAAATCAGCACTTAGTACACTCTAAGTAAAGTCTGTAAGAATAGGGGACCAATATACTGTTAATATAAAGGAATTTGCATATATATTTTTTTCACAGGTGTTTCCCCCATATTAAGAATTATGCATTTTGTATTTTAGGGTTGAAGGACATGTTCATAAAATTAACAGATAATGACTTGGCAGAAAATGAACAGTAACTTAACCATTTTCCTGCGAATGTTCTTCTTGGTGTATTATTTCTTAAAGATCATTTGCCACTGAAGACTGAAGTAAGGGCTGCTAAATTGTAATAATTTCACAATACTACTGTTTTACTGTATTTTTGATCAAATAAATGCAGCCTTGGTGAGCATAAGAGGCTTTAAAAAACATACCAAAAAAAACCTCACTACTCCTAAATTTTTGAACAGCAATTTGTAAGTAAAAAAGCATAGAAAAAGAGAAGGAGTGAGGGTGGGCCATTAGAAATAACATTAATTGTTGCAATGCATCAAGAGGCCTGTTCTTCAAGATCAAAGCTATTAACATTAGGTAAGCTAATGAGAAGGGGGTCTGGAGAAGTGGTCTTACATTAAGCTACTACTGACCGGGGGGCCAAAGCATGAGGAGGAGTGCGTTTTTTATGTGAGGAATGAGAAAGTGACAGCACAGCACTACCTTCACTGCACAAAGATAAACAACTGGCCTGTTTAGCTAGCCCTCACCCCTAATCCCAGCCTTTTCCGCTCTCTCCTCCACCTCATCACTCTCTCCTGCACTTGAGGGGCGGCCGAGAGATTTTGAGTGACAAAAGCAAACAAACAAACAGCAGGGCTGAGGGCGACCTTTAACCTAGGGGGCTTTGTTCAAATCACCCTCCAGTCATTCTGAGCAGATTCAAACGCTGTTAGTTTTGACAGAGGTGAAATGCTGCTAGTGTGAGAATGAACTACTTTTAGGATGGAAAAAAGACAGAGGGAAGAAGGGAGAGATAAATAACTGTGCTGTATATGAAGCTAAATGTTTTTTAATGACATCTAGACAAAATCAGAGACACTGATAAAACCATCAAAAGCTACAGATGTCCTTTTGTTTCTGTTGTTGATAAAAATAAATGTTTACTGAGCATCAAATCGGCATATCAGAATGAATGATGAATGATCATGCGACACTGAAGACTGGAGTAATGGCTGCCAAGAATTTAGATTTTCCATCACAAGAATAAAAAAAAACTTTATTTAATTATTAAATAATTCATAATATTGTACTGTATTTTGATCAAATAAATGCAGCATTGGTGAGCATAAATTTCTTCCAAAAACTTTTGAACAGTAGTGTAAACTGATAAATAGTTTCAGATTATGGTTAATAACCAGGGGTGTGAAGTAACGAATTACAAATACTCACGTTACAGTAATTAAGTAGTTTTTATCAGTAATTGTACTTTTTTGAGTAGTTTAAAAATTGTGTACTTTTACTTTTACTTGAGTACATTTTAAGTGATGAACTAATAATGATACTAAAAATCTTATTAATAATATTAATTATAAACATTAATGTTCAGAATTTTTGTTGCATTTACAAAACTTGTCAAATACGTACATTTTGGACCTTACATGTGATTATTAAATACTGTATTATAACAACTTTCGCAAAACATTTAACCACTTTAATCTACTCCTTGACGTAATATTTCTTATTAATTGGTACAAAACCAATTATTTAGAACTTATTGTGGAAACAACAAGAGGACCCTAGTCCAAACATGACGCATTCACAAACCATGACTTCATTAGTGCACATTCCCTGCCTAGCCCTGCACCTGTTATCCTGCAAATAAAATGTATTTTTTATGCTGCATACTTTGAACAGAAGCCACATTATTCCGGCTGACCACAGAGCGGAGAGGAACCGGGCAGTGAAGAGCAGGCCAGAGCATACAGTAATGTGTTTCACAGCTTGCTGTCTACTCATGATGGATGGACTTGTGCTCCAAAATACTTTACGCTCAATCACCTTATAAATAACGGATGTTTTATCATGCTGAATTAAAACATTTGAGAGATGGCAAGCATACGGTTTCCAGTTCCGCAGAGTGTGCGTGTGTGAGTGTCTCCCACCCCGAGCGCTTCCTGAGGAATGTGTAGCTGAAGGTTACTTCCTAGGCTCCATAAGTCTATGGTGGGAAGTCTCCAGGAAGCATCCCAAGTAGTGTTCAGAGTTGATTTACTGCATGATACGGTGGCGGAATAATGTGGCCATCACAATGTGGCAAGAGTTTCAATTCTGATACATCACTAATCATGTAAAGTTGCTACAAATGTTACAATACCACTTGCCTAATGTATCTAGACATGGAGATTCTTTTCTTCTGATGCAATTCAGTGTATTAGAGTTCACATTTGGAAACATCCAAGTCTGTCTCTCTTACTAGGAATATCCCTTTATAAAACATCAGGATTCCAAACAAGACAAATCCATATAAATATTGCTCTGTTTTCTAAGAACATGAATCACGAGAATCAGATATTATGGCTCACTCTGTGTTTGTTGTTGCGTTCACTACGACGCCTGATGAAACCTCATTTGCAATTTGTCAACATACATATACAGGTGCATCTCAATAAATTAGAATGTCGTGGAAAAGTTCATTTATTTCAGTAATTCAACTCA